>NW_025779427.1:0-59673 GCF_021130785.1 Homalodisca vitripennis
TTTAGTAAAAGCGCATTGTAGTTAAACCTCAAATATCGTGTACATATTCACGAATTCTTATTTATTTATTCATTATGTTTTTTTTCAAAAGGAAGTTGTCGCTTTGTGACTGCAAGTTGATATCATATTACTCCACCTATATTTATTATACTGAGCTTCTAGGCAAAGAGATGATAACTCTCTACTTAGTTATACTCGTTTTCTGCTGTGTATGCTTCATGGAAGTCTCCAGGCTTTAATATACAAGACATTTTTATTTCTTCCACAATTTTAATTTTTAAAAGCATGAAAGAAAAATGCCTTTTATATTTATACTGGTATTAATTTATAACGGACTGTAGTTACGTCATGTTATTAGCAATTATCTAATTTCATAACTTACTAGACAAATATTTACTTCTATAAACTAGAGTGGTTAAGTTGCGTAAAGCAAAAGATAAATAAGTTTAAAATTCAGGTAAGAAAATATAAGAAGTTAAAAAACAAAGTTCTATAACTCTATGAAATAGTTTTGAACATTTACAGGAAACCGACTGGCAGTATACTATAAATATATTTTTATGTATACCTATATTATATTATCAGCTCTATTCTAAGTATGTATCGAAATTTATCAGTGTTGATTGGTAAAATCATTTATTATAGTGCGAAATAAAATTAATCGGTATGCAAATACCCTCAGCGCTCACTTGGGGAGCTACTATAACTTGTTTAATTTGTTTCCCAGGATCAGTAACAAAGGATTGTCACTCATGTGGTTAGCGCTATAACGGTTGAACTTTAAAAACGCAGTAAGGATGCAAAAATTTAACTTTTACTGAACACTATAAATTTAAAATTTTAGTTAATGAAAAATGTAAATTGAACCATTGGCAAGTGACAAATCATTGTTCTCCTCATTTTCGTTACAGGCCCAATTTGAAAAGTCTATTGTTGTGGTTAAACATTATTATTTAGTAGCAAATTTCTACCCACCAAGATTTTATTGTTTTTACGTTTATATTTTTAATCAGTCGCATTCAGTCAAGGATAATAATAATTTGGTAACGAATCATTATGTTCATCACTTTCATTTTTCTAAATAAAGAATATAACTGTGAAGAGCATTTTAAAATTACATAGATTTGGATTTAAATTAAAAGGGGATATAGAGGTATATTAAACCACAGAATGTCAAAGCAGTATCGACAGAAGGAGCCTGACTACCCCAAGAGTTCCTAGCGAGACCTAAGAGGTTCTGCCAATACTGTTGTCGAATTCATCACCCTAACATCAAGGACTCTCAAAAACGGAAATAATGTGTCAGGCAGTTTTCTGCAACTATTACATAGTCTACACCTGGGCTCCTTCAGAAGGATGTGCTAAGGTGTGCCAGTGTTTTCCTGAACTAACCATATCTAAGTAATAAGGAAAATTACCTGTATCAGAAAATCGATGTTTAGCTTCATCAGCCAGTTTCGTAAAAATGATTGCACAGAGAAACTCTGCCCTTTCCTAATGGCTAGGTAAGCATTTGATTTGCTTATACCACAAGTGGACTCAGCTCCATGAAATTGCTACGTTATTTTTTTTAGTTCAAGCCGCTTCCCTCGCCAGCCCCGAGTCGCGGTTCATTTGACTATTGAGAGCCGGGATGTGAATGATTCAATGATTCAATTTTCACATTGCCTCTCGGCAAATGTTCCAAGGGAAATTGCAGTAAAGCAAAACAAAGCTATACTCCACAGGTTGCTTCACTATTTACAAACGGTACATCACCCCACGCACAAAACTTGCAATTTACCCTTGAATACCTACTTGAAAAAAAAAAAAAAAAAAAAAAACACATACACACATATTATTGTTTAAATCTTTATGCTTAGAATGTGAATGCTTTTGGCTTAGTAGGCCGCACCACAGCTGCGGCATTAGCAGACAATTGTTAGTATCTGATTCTGGTTTAAGGTGAGTGAATTAGGCAACCTATGTAAAGGAAATAAAAAGTCTAACGGAGTTCCCTAATTCATAAAAAGTATCCAAACAATATAAAAAATCCAATTACAACGTCACTACTGAATAATAAGTCCGATTCCGACAGCAGATCAATCAAATGCCAAACTACTGTTTAAAGTACTATATTAAATTACGTATTAAGGAAAAATTTGTCAGCTTAATGTTTTTAGTATAATAAGATTAAATATTATTCAACCATAACGTCAGTTTTTATTAGCCTATGTTTCATTGAGGCTACAGAATGTCGGGACCTTAAAACACGCAAATATGTAGCGTTTAAGTGTGAAAGAGAGCAGTCCAAATTACTGCAGCATAAATCAAGTCTCACGCGACGTCTCTACCTGCAGGTGCGTGGGTGACATCTCATTCCATTAGTGACTATTTATTATGCTGCAGTCACGTCTGTGGACTTTTACTTTTCTTGATATTTTCTGAGTACACGGTCATCGGTGCTGGTATACTTAGCAGTTATTGTCTATATTAATCTAAAAGCATTTTGATATCTGAAAATGCTACTAAACATTTGTGATACGATGAAAAAAAGCTATATATTTCGTATTTCATAGTTAACCTAAAATAAACAATGACGACACATTAAAAGTTTTGAGGGTTAATTCATACAAAAGAGTTGACAGCAACCACCAGTTCACCAGTGTTGAAACGTTGTATTGGGTTACAAGAAAAATCTAGATTCGGAAACTTTTCAACAAGAAACTCTTAAAAATATACGCACAGAAATGTTTTCATTTCAGAAATTGGTATATATTTTATATGTTTATGTTTATTAGGCCAATTCTCATACAGGAATATAATACTTTGGTTTTTTTAAACTTTTCATTTGATAATACTATGAGTAATATCGTTAAGATTTCGTAATTTTAGCTAACCTCAAGCTTTACAGCATTATTTTACTTTTTAAAACGGCCAAAAACTTTATAAACTATTTATTGTTTTCATTGATTAGGATATGAGGTAGGATCCAGTTCACCGGAATTGCTGTTATTGTTCTATTCTTAAACCCATCTAGAACAAAACGCCACCACCACCACCATCCAACGCCATTTCTTTTGGTGGTGCCACCATTTCTTTGTTGTATAGGCACCATCTTGAAATCGTCAAATTGAAAGATAAACAATTTGCGAGAGAGGACGATTTTTTATCACACATTTGTATGTACAAAGTGGCGCAATTTTCAAGTTTATCAAAAACCAAAATAATTGGTGAAAGACATTCACTTGACATGTTATTGACGGTTACATTGAAATCCTTTATGCTTGTTTCTTATTCTTCGCTTTTATCAAAGTTTGGAAGTAACTTCAAGAATGTTGAGATCGTTTATTCGCTCGCAATTGCTTCATTTCGGCGATAGACAGTTTTAGTTGACAAAGGAAGTTTTGTCGTCGTAAAACAGTTGATACGACGTACCAGCCTTTTACCAACTCTTAGACTATGGCGCTTCATAGTCTACACAGCTTTTACAGTATAAGTCATCACCAATATATTTATTACAGTTATAAACATCTATTGCTGTTTATTATTACAGATTATGTTGCATGGTTGTGGAATGACTCGACATGTTAGATATTTTTCAAAATGTTGTTCAGTGAAGCGGTGACTAAGTAACATTTTTACAATTTATAATTTAGCGGGCGAAATTAAATTGAGCAAAATTATATATATATATAATATATATATATATATGTATATATATATATATATAGTATATATATATATATATATCACAGGTCCTACAGCATTTTGATTACAAATTTCTCTTGGATTTTTAACTCGAAATCGTATTGAATTCATATTCCAACAGGAATGTGTACGGCTAGAATAAGGTAGCAAAACAAAACCCAGTGTATCACGTCATATAGGAGACTTTCGTTGTGATTTTACAGTTGTCACCGAACTCTTGATGGTCGCAATCAGCACCACTTTAGCTGCGGTTTTATCCAAGTTTAGTTGAACTGTGGTGCAAGTCATTGTTCCAGACTGTTAATGAAGTAGAAAGCCCGATATAGTGTGTTATAAAAGATAAAATGTATTATTCAAACTTATTTTGAAGTTAATCCGTTTAAAACTACAATAACGTGACCAGAAACATTGCATATTCATAAATAGGTGCGAGGTTACGTTAAACTCATACCACGAAGTATTTGGTGCAGTTGGCGCCACGGTAGCTTTTGGAAATCAAAATCAAGTTTTCCAATATTTTATTTGAAAGTCCACGACTCGCGTACGGGTTGTGTTACTGATAACGTACAAGATACGACGTACATACCAACTTGGCAGGAGGAACGATGCACCACGTCTCGCGTAGCAGGCTTCGCTGAGGTTGCATGCGAATTCCAAGTCTATAGCTAATTTTATTCATGGCATTACCTGAGATTAGACAGATAGACACACAACCATTTAGAAAAGGAATTCTACAGCATTCCAGCAGACATATAAGGAGAAATTCTGCCTGACATACTGAATGATGGTGTGTTCAACGACAATCTACATTCCACGGGTGGCATGCACCATCATCGAACTTAATCTTGTATATACAGAAAAATTACCAAAGAAAATATTACATATGTACCATTTTAAAACCTCTCAATTGTATGGCAGTAGTATACAAGCTAGAACAAAAAAGTTGACGTATTTTTTTTTACTCCTAACTAAAATAAAATATTACCTTTGTTACGTTTATAACTATTATTTAAAATGTGTAATCTTACTCAAATAGTAGTATTAGTGTTAATAATATAGCAGTAGTATTATTAGTTTATATGCAGTTAATTAATTATTCTGAAGGAGAAATTAATAATCTCTCTCTCTCTCTCTCTCTCTATATGTATATACAAATTTAAGTATTTGCTCTTTAGAATAGAATAGAATATAGAATAGAATAGAATACACTTTATTTATCATAAATATGCACACATTACAACATATTCAATACAAATATAACTGCAAAGCACATACATAGCAAAATAATCTTCTGCATAGCACGCGATTACAGAGCATATCAGTACTGGCTGACCTTGACACATTAACATTCATGCCACACATACATGCATACATATACTGAGAAACAAAGTATTAGCCTCCAAGGCAAAGCCTGTTTTGAGGCATTTACATAATTCATATAAATAAAAGAACTAGCAGTGAGTGATAGAACAACAATTATACATCTCCAAACGTTATAAACATAATCCTAAAACCCTCTTCCAACAAAATTCATTCAGATTCATACTTGCAAGATAAACAAATAAATCACACATACACTAATTATATAAAATAAATTATAATCTTCATTATGTCTACATCTATTTTAAACAAATACTATCCATTGTACAATTTCTTACACCCACACATACATTTCCCTATCAACCAACAATACAACATTTCATAAATAACTCATAATACAAAGAAAAATACTATTATTTCAGTATTAGTGTTTATTATTAAACCATGGCCATTAAAAGTGCATATCCCTCCCACTAGTTTTGTAAAATAAAAATGGACAAATCAAAACAGTACATAAAATACATTTAAAAACAATTCATTTACATTTAATAAACATTCAACATTATGCAATGAAGATCCCCACTCTTTAATACATTTCAAGAATGGTATATAAGCGACAGATTACTAATTTGACAAGGTAATGCATTACACAATTTTGGTGCTGAAAATGAATAATATAAAAAAGAAGGTGTTTGTTGGCATTGGTGTGGTATAACTGTCAGCATTCCTTTATCTAAATCTACATTAATTACTTTTTTAATATTTTTGCTTCTTACATAAAACAATTTTAGTACCTTGTACACATACATGTATCTTAGAGGTAGAATCTTCAATTCCAAAAACAAAGGAAAAGATGACCCTGTTACTCTCTTTTTCAATATTATTCGTATAAAATGTTTTTGCATTGTAATTACAGGTTTGAGATTTGATATATACCTCCCTCACCAACACGAGATCGCATAATCTATCCTACTGTGGACTAAGGAAAAGTAAAACATATTCAAGAGTTTTTCATCACAAATATTCCTCAAAAAATAAAAGATTCTAATCACATTATTCAGTTTATTTCTTTAAGTGTGTTAGATGAATCTTCCAGTTCAATTGTTTGTCCAGCCAAACTCCTAAATATTTCAAAGATTTCTCACTCTTTACCAGTCCACACTCTGCGTTACATGCACTAGTATTATTTATACAGTCCAAACATTTGTAAATTATGCTATTTTCAAACTTAAAATTTCCTCTGA
This sequence comes from Homalodisca vitripennis, assembly GCF_021130785.1. Taxonomy (NCBI): domain Eukaryota; kingdom Metazoa; phylum Arthropoda; class Insecta; order Hemiptera; family Cicadellidae; genus Homalodisca; species Homalodisca vitripennis. The sequence goes on from NW_025779427.1 coordinate 6,255, forward strand.
GACTAAAACTTATACATTTTGTCTTCTTCGGACTTAGCACCATGTTATTTTTTAGAAAATCACCATCTAAGTGCTTGTAAATCAAAATTAATCTTGACCCTTATATCTTCCCATGGATCTTCAACATAACATAGTGCTGTATCATCAGCAAAAGAGGTTACTTTTCCATTAAAACTTCTATCACAAAAATCATTTATATAAATTAAAAATAATGTTGCTCCCAACACCGACCCTTAAGGTACTCCAAATTTTACATCCCCAAATTTACTTCTCGAATCTTTAACTTTAACACACTGTTTCCGCCCAGACAGATATAATTTTTTAAAACCAGTTTATAGGCAACTCCTCTGATTCCGGCATTGTATAATTTATCTAGAAGTAAATCATGGTGAACCGTGTCTTTAGTAAATAAGTTTATTAATTAATTTTAACCACGTGATGTTTCTCTAATTTCATGTTGAATATCACTAAATTATTAAAAGTAAAATTACCTTTTAAATAAACATTGTATGAAAGCAATTATTGGTATTAAATACGTAAAGCAATACAAAAAAACGTATTCATTTTTAAATTCTCTATTCGATATTACACCTTTTCTGATATTGTTTGAAACACTACAGCACTTTATTTTAGTGTACACTTCATATTCAAAAATATGATTTAGTGTATTAATGTGTAGTTGGTGGTAGTGTAACCCCGCTAAGTATTATTCTGCTAATTTACATTTATTATCTGTATATTATATTTTAGGACGCGTTTTATAAAAAACTTTAAAAATAATAATATTAATAATAATTGAACGGCGTTATCATTGTATTATTGTTCTTTTAAATTAAACAAACTGCAGTAACTTCTAACGTACACATTTTATTCTTGCTTTCATTACTTGCTAGGAGCATTCATTAGGTTTAAATCAATAAGGAGAGATTTTCCAACCTTTACCAATGAATAATACAAACTTATAAGCCACGCCATGAAGAGAGTTATAAACAAAGAAGAATGGAAGGCAAGTTAATGGAAACAAGAAACGCGAATTACATTCATTAACCATGTCTTTATTTTGGAGACCTACATTGCTAATGTGTTTTCAAGGAAATTTATGTTTTTATGTAATAATAAAACTGATTTATTTTCAATTTGTAACAAAACCTCAAAAATTCTAGCCCATAAAATTAATGCTGTCACTATAAATATTCCCTGCCATTTCAGGAGCGATGAAAGATTTGAAAATTTCACACGTTTTTTGCAAAAAGTTAGATTTATGTTTCTGCAGTGACTCTTCACTGATACAACTCGCTCTCTGTCTCATATGTAGAGCCTTGTTTGTGACTATATGCCTTTGTACTAAGGGTTCCCTGTTTTTGAAGGAAAGCCGGTTTATGCAGATGAGAGGGTTATGTCCTCGGTGATTAAGTCCGTCGCCGCACTGACACCTCCAATCAGACTGACTCTGCATTAATGCACCTCACTCGCTATGGCCTTCTGTATACAGCCTTTGCGAGAAATCATAGATTTTTTATATTCATACCACTCTTGGTAAACCGTGGTCAGGCGTAATTTTGTCATGTATAATTTGATATACACTCCTATTAATCGAGTTCTCACGTAGTCTACAAATTATAATATTATTTAAATACTGTTTAAGGATTTAAACGTATAAATAGTGCGTACCATGGAACTGTATTAGGTCACTAAGTATTTATGAATATGTTTTGCTTATGGGCACTTCAGTGCTAAAGAAGTAGTCATTTTAGTTTAGCATGATTATGATTCAAAATCAGTAATTGTCTTTTGTCTTTTTATACTTTCGAGTCTAAGTGTATTTTATACTTATAGCGCCGTAAAATAAATACTTTTGCTTCTTTAATACTTATAACGCATCAACTAACTTCAAAATAGTTTTTTTTTTTCCGGTTTATTGCTTACGTTTATTAAAAATGTTATATCGTATAGACTGTCATATTTACTAATTTTCTTTAAAATTTTAAACCATCACAAGGAATTAAAGAATAAAGAAAGAAAAATATTGAAAATTATTATTTTATGTAAACTTAAGTTATCAATTAACAAGTCCACGATATGTATTTTTTCTCAAACGGTTATTAGAAAACAGACCAAACTCAGTATACGTTGGAGACGTATATTTTAAATAGTTATTTATAAAGTGGAAACTGTATTGGGACCTTCGTAAGCAATGCTCCCATAATAGAGATATATCATATCCTATACAATTATCTTTCCAATATAGATGGAATTATGTTTTTCTGTGTTGAATGTCTAATTCTTCCAAGAAAAATAAATAAAACTAAATAGGTTAGGTGTATTGGTAACCAATATAAACAATGATTAATAACTATTTTTACATTTATGGAAACGAACAAATTTGCCAATTTAACATACAGTAGTCAATGTTTATTCTTTATGACAAAATTCAAGAAACGTAACACTGATGATTCCGTACTAAAAGGACTGCAGTTACTGCACTTTCTACATAATTTGCAAGTAAGGGTGGATCTTTTTTACATAAAAGCATATAGCTATCTTTAGATGTTCGGTTTCCATATTTAACATTTTATTGAAAATGGTTAAACCCTTCTCCTCAGGGACCTATAATGTATTGATTAGTGATCAAAACCTGACCCATGAAGAAATGTAGAATATCTAAATCTTAGGTATTTCACTTCTCAAAGAATTTCGAATCAGGCATTTCCTCAATCTCTGTGACGGTTAATGCTTATATTTGAACCTCCTATGAGGCAAGAATATGGATGAAGAGAAACTTGCGTGTCGTTTTCGAGGTGCTAACTTCAGTTCCAGTCGTGGCCAGAAGTGGCGCAAGTAAGCCTATGTGACAGTAATTTGACTACAACATTTCTCAAACGTCACGGTAGGCTTATCAAATAAGAAATTTATTAACAATATCTTTACTTTGGCTCTTAACAGAATGCAAAACAATAAGACGGCTTGTTCTGCTATTTATAAATCAGTTTCCCTCTTCTCTTGCTGTTTCTGTTGATCATCTAGAAAAACGCTGATGTCAAAGAGAATAGTGATGAAAAGGACCCTTTTCTTCTTCTAACCCATGATTAAACACAAATTAACCACAGAACACACACCACACCACGAGGTTTTTTTTCTTAATCTAGTACAACACAGGAATTAGACAGGACCAGTACGTTATGATACAGTGATGTCTTGAGTTTAATCTTTTATCAAGACTCCTTCTGGCTTTTTTTAACTAACTTGCCGCGAACAGAAAATAATATACGTTTGTAGCTCTCGGAAATCTACTTCGGTCAGAAAGCGTCTACTTTGCCATGAAGCATATTAGTGTTAATTTCTCTGTGTTTCTTTAAACCACAGTTAAAATCCATATAGGAATGTCAAGGAAGACAACGAGTTTGTAGTAACATACGTGAAAATATTCACAGCTTTGTTCATCAGGTTTGGTTTAATAATAGTGTTTAAATAATATTTACAATTTGGTACTAAAAACTATGTAACTTCACAGACTAAAATGCAATGATTTGGACATTTAGAGACAGGATCTTGTAGAAGACAGCTACACACATGCAAAGTTTTTGATCAAACATAGTATACTTATAAAGAAAATTAATTCTCAATTTACTTGAAGTTATTACATATTCAACAGTTTTCTTACCTTAAATATGTTCAACATGGTCTTCAACACTAAGAACTTTAATTTTCTATTAAATCAGAAAACTATTAGCGAACTATAGAACTGTTATATTTAAACAGTTCACATTATGGCTTTCGTGTCGTTTAAATGTTACAGCTACATTGTAGGAACATTAAACAGTGTGATTAAAAGGCTAACACTATTTTGAACACTTCCCAGAAAATGTGGCAGCTCAATGTTAATAATGAAACTCGTTCTCAGAAAATGTTGCCTAAAATAGCGTTATCGTACAGATGCACATATGCTACTTGCTCGCACGTACAACAGTCACTATTCACATATTCACTATTCACTTTGTACGTTGGGTAGTTTCACGGTGAATGTCAAAAAGAATTATTACAATTTAAATCGTTAAGTGTACTTTGAGTTATCATTTATTTGTATTTATGCAATTATTTAAATTAAATTATTTGTTACTATAACGTTATGATCATTTGTAAAATTCGTTTTTAATACAAAAGAAAGTGTCAACAGAAATCTGAAAAATATCATTTCTAAGTCATCAACAGAAAATAGTCATGACAATTGAATTTATTGTATTATTTTATAGGAAGGCATAATTTAATGAAATGAAAGATATATAGTTTTAAGCCAAGAAAAGTAATGTGGTTTTGAGAAAACTAAGGCTTTTTACACTGTTGCCGTGGGGAATATATATTGTAATTGGGGGAAATAGTGTGAATTAAATGTGCTATATTCAATCATATAAACATTATAAACTATACTAAAGACCATTTATCCAAGATTATTTATAAAGAGTCTAGTAACTTTGTGTTTTTTATTTGAATAGATATTAATGTACATACGTATAGACTATGATCATTCAAGATTCTGAGTTCAACAAGTCATATAATTATTGTTGATCAACTAGTAATTTGTATATCATAAACCCGTATTGTTTTATTAAGTAAAATTAGTTTTAGTTTTGTTTTGTTTTTCACAAATACACTATTATTCAGAAATCCTCGCACTTAGATTAGTTACATTGTATAAAACAATTTAGTTAGGTCTGGGTTTGATCTAATCTCAAGTATTCAAAACCCTTGACACATTTGCAAATTGTTTGTACTATTTTTAATATTTTCTAACAGAAAATGTAGAAATTTTGACAGGTTGAGGTATTAGAGAATTCCTTTAAAGTTCGAAATACAAGATTAAAGAGCAAGATTCAGTACAAAAATAAGCGATTTTCATAAAACAACTTAATTTTATTAAACAATAGTTCACAAATAATTATTGTTTTTTTCTATCTACATACAGAAATAAATAAAATAAAATTCTACTATTACAAGAAAGGGCGTATGATTAGAGAAAAAAAGTACAACTTACTTGTATGATTTGTGTGTTGTTGATTTAATTAAAAGAAAAGTGTTAGAAGAATTATTTTTATTATTTTCAATGAATATATATATATATATATATATATATATATATATATATATATATAAACATTAAAGAGTTCTTTATTTGTTTGCAATCGGGTTTTTTTTATCAAACAGATGCATATTAGTAACATTACCTAATTATTTTAAAATACCCTTCAATAAAGTTCTAATTTTAGCATTACATTTATTTTTTGGTAAAATGGGTTTCTTATTATTAGTTTATTTCTATTAAACACAAACATTATCCTTATTTATAGTGCACTTTTCCCGAACGAATTAACCTTTTGCTTGATATTAAAACAGCGAAACATCACATATACTAATTAGAGGAAACAACCAAAATTGAAAATCTTGTTACTTGTCTCAACTTTTGTTGCTAACTCACTCCCATAGTGACAAAACAAACTAAGTTATTACTGCTTTATTGAAGTTTAATCAGACGTTCTTTTGATATTTAACTTCGAGAGTGACATAATGAATATACGTGCAAGAGCGATAATGAGCCATAAACCCTTACAAGTAAACTATGGTGCTATTTCATTTAGACTATATTCGTTCACACTCACCAAAATAGTAATTTACCTTAGAATAAATTATAAATTTCATCAATGTGAATGTGACATAAATTATTATAAGGATAATCAAATAAATCTTCATGTTTTACAATACATAAGCACACAAGATATGTACCCTAAGTTATTAATATATTCGTATTACTTACTATTTACTTCTCAAATTCCCACAACTAATTTAATATTTTTCTTATTTTTTAAAAATTTGCATACAACTTATTATACAGTACATGTGTCTTAATAATAGTATTTTGTTTGTTGTCGAGAGAAAATATATTTATATTTGAATTGCAGTATTAATGTAAAATGAAGAAAATAACACAGCTAGCTCACCCTTGCTGTGCAACACATGCATGATGTTCTTTTTTTATAAAATAACCCTTTTGCTAACTTAGAGCATTAGGATTTTAATAACTTAAGATTTTTAATACTATACTAAATATAACTGAGTGACTTTAGTATATTTTCACTTTACAATTTATACATTGTTCTCCTATTTACACATTATCACAGATTATAATAATTGTATCTTAACGTTATGATACTCGTAAGTAAAGGAAGTGGTCATTTAAAAGCAAAATATATTGATAGTAGATCTTATGTATTATATAGGAATATATATATTTAACCTACAAGTCTATTCTGCCCATTAGAAAGCTTAAATCAAAGCTATTGAACTCTAAATGAAATAATTTACGAACTGGTTAAATTAAATCTGGAAAGCAACATACAATCTTACACATTTATTCAGATTTCGTGAGTTAATTGAAAATTTGCATTGATTTAAAAGTTAAAGATAACATTATGGAGTAAACTGGTATTTTCAAGCAAAACATGTTGTAAACAACTATAAAATAATAACTGCTATTCCATTAAAGTTTAAAGTGACATTTTAAGTGTAAAAACGTAAAAAGTTTTAGTAGTAAGAACTAAATGAACGTAACAAGTCAATTTGTAACAGTCAGTCATGGCAAATATTATGAAAAACACCAATCACAAAACAATTAATATCAAAGTCTTGTAATATTTTACAGATGCACAGATTAACCTTTGAGAATTAGTAAATTTTTGTCTGTTTATTTGTAGGTAAAATATATATCCTTAATTTATGAAGGGGAAAATCAAGTTTCAAAGATAACAAAGGGTTAATTCTAAGTACACGTGCAGTTGAAGTTATGTCATCCATAAAACAAGTTAAAATGATGATAAACAGTTAATAATGTAGAACGAAAGTTGTGTAACGTCATGTATGGTTGTATCAACACATGTAATAAATAAATGTCACCCCATTAATCAGTTCTGGTTTGTAGCTGCCCAAATTATATTGCAAAGTTTTGCTAAACCAGAAAGGCATTTTTAGCTATGTCTAGACTTTTAAAACTAAGTATATGAACTATAGATGTCTTAACTTTTGTTTTTATGACGTGCAAGTCAACATGAGAATATCGTATTCTGAATCAATTTATAAAGCCATTGCAGTCTAAAAGTGAAGTAGTCCTTAAATAAATAGGTTGCTATTACGGTCACCATCATTTGTTACTTCTTTCATCTTTTTACTTACTGCATCCATTAGGACTAACTAATTAGAAAATTGTATAGATGTGCTGCACTATATTATCTCTAATCTGTCTCCAAATGTATTATTTTTTTATTTTGGATTTTTAAGAAGAAGCCGATCCCCTTTTAAGCCTTATTCTGCCCATCCTCATGGGCCATTGGCCTGTGCGAGGATCTTATAAAACAGAATAAGGGGAGATTCGATATAGTATAAGGTAATGGTAATGATAAAAAGTGCAAGGGTGACGGAGAGATTCGAACCTGCGTTCTCTCTAACTCAGACTCAAAGTTCAACATCTTAGACCGCTCGGTGTAAACCATCTCAAGCGAACAAGCACTTCATCACGGATTGTTCGTCACCAAGAGGTTGCGATACTTTATTACCTGAATGGTTGATGCGTGCTCAGATACATTTAAAGGTTGCTAATAAAATAGCAATTTTCAGTCTGGTCAGCCCACCTCATGTAGCAAGTTATAATAGCAGTGAATACCTGTAAGATTATTGCCACCTTTAGCTTGCAGAATAGCAGTAATCTAAGTTTAAGTTCAGCTTCCGATTTACGATTACAAAAGTTACAAGCCAATTTAACCGAAATGTTTAATGTGTTGAATCATACCTTTGTTTTGAACAAAGTCCTTTTAAGAATGAGCATTTACATTAAATGGCATGTGCCCCGTTGCATGTCGTGACTGTATAACTACTACGTGTGAAGGTTGGACAACCAGATGAATAAATAAATAGCTCGCCGCTTGTAAGTATCGATATGTCACGTATGATAAACAACTTTAATCTAAGCTTACTCGTATTGTACTTTTATTGTTTAATACGTACATACAAAAGAATAAGAATATATATTATAACACTTTATATGCTTATATTACAGGTAAAATTTAGGTAGTTATAAAATGAAGTTGATATAAAACTAAATTTATTGGTTACGTACATTTTATGAGGTAATTTTAAAATTACTACAGAATACAAATTTAAACTAAAGCATGTTTTTCGTGTTTTATTAAACACCTCTTAATGAATATTCTTTCTGTGTTTTTTTTATTTGAGACATTCCCCAAATAAAATACATGGTGAAAGCTCATTAGCTTTCAACACTGTAGACAAATGTTTAAATTGGGAGGAGGTGATACAGGTCATGCAATTTTATAGTGTCATTTTAAGATTTGATCATCAAATCTATACAACAAGTATGAAGATATATATTTCATGCTTTTTACCAAATGCTTGGAATGTCCCTCCACCCCTTTTAATTAATGTAAAACTATATCCATTTAAATTAGTATTTTTACACTACCGCGGTCTATCTTCAAATTAATTTTTTTGTGCCATATAATATTTTAACTATATCAAAACTTAACACCGCCATCGAAAATAGTGTGGTACCCACTGACTTTCGTTTTGAAAAATTGAAATTTTTTGTTACTTTCAGTTCCTTGATTTTAGTGCAAGTGGGTAGATTTATTTTACAAAATGTTATTATTTTTTTATTTTTAGTGATTAAAATTGTTTATTCCCTCCTGTAATTTGGAATACAAATGAAGATGTTCTGGGATTACAATGAAACATTTGTTGAATCAATTTAGTAGATGTGTATGTCGTAAGAGAAAGTTCCGATTCTTTAAAAAATTCATTTAGTGAAATATTTCTCGGCATCCATTTGGTAAATGATAGTAATAGCTAGAAAAGTACATGTCGGCAACATGTTGCATCTCGCCGGTCTTTATCATGTTTCAAAGACCATTTTTAAGAATCCTGATACAAGAAAAAATATTTCCAGGGAGTAAGCTAAATTTATATGAAATGCATACTTTATTGACTCTCTCATACCTTATCGTTCTAAGGCAGGTTCGACATTACTCCAACATAAACGTCATTCAAATTATTAGTATGTATCGTTGTATTCTCCAGCATCTGTGAGTTCAGTAATGGTCATTAAAATAAATATAATCGCAGAAACGTCCCTTCTCAACTCTGAGGTAAGTTATGATCATTGGTTGCCAAACCCAAAAAGTGATGTTTCCGACCAGTTGTCATGCAAAGTCGTAGTTATTATTATGCTACAAAAAGCGCACATCAGGAAATCTATTTGTCTGGCTTCTCCATTTGGTTTTACATGTAAAACTTATTTATTTATTTCCTGGTCAGATACTTGTGTAATTCATGAGACAACTCAAGTGGAAACACTACGGGGTAAACTTTTTTAAGTTTCATTCAAATCAGTTCAGTAGTTTCGGAAAAAACATCAGTGGACATGCACAAAAAAGGAACGTACAACAGGATGATTTGTATAACCTCCTCCTATTTGAAGCCAGTTGGAAATATAATATTTTGTGAACAGTAATTAATTAGTCCTAGTAGTATCAAATTGGTGCTTTATTGCTCTTGAAATAGGTTTGTGAATAAAAATTAGGGGCAATATGACTGAGGAAATTAACATTGTATAGCATAGATAGATCAGAGCCGACATATAACACGTTCGCTACAAAGATTACAAACGCATTGTGGGTGTGCTAACATTGTACACTACGCTACTTAGTATTCAAAGTTTTTGTTTATAAAGTTCATGTTTATTTTTATAAAAGTTAAACTTTACCAATAGAGTTTGTTAACACAGTGGTGTTATTACATATGTTATTATATGTGTTATTACACCAAACAGTGGTTTGGTGATTTATGCTATGTTTCGGTTTTTTTTCAAGTCAAAGTCAGTTTTACACTAACGATTTTAATCCTTTTAGGTATGTTCCATCTAAAAAATATATTTTTTGTTACATTAAATGCCTGAAGGCATTTCACGTTTAAAAATCTAAAAGCACCAATATGAAACTCCCTCACAAAGAAGCTGCTGTAAAATAGATGACTAAAGTAAACTGTCACTAATGGATGAGAATGTGACTGAGTGAAGTGATCATGTTTGTAGAGACCATGTGCTTTTTTTGCTTCCCTGTATTTTACAAATATTAGTGGTAATATATAGTTGTTTAAGAAATTTTTTGATGGGTAAGTGAAGAGATAAATGTTGTCTATATGAATGAATAAATCGTTGGTGTGAAAAACTGTTATCAAAGAAGTAAACTAAAACTAAAGATATAAAACTTTTTGAGAATTCAGGAATGAAGTGACTGGGTCCAGGTGAGATCAGATAAGAAGGGACTAGACCAGAGTGCAGGTTTCTGACCTTTGTACCAGCAGATAACAGCAAGCTGCTCTGAAGGATATAATAACAAGTCTATGTTTACAAACATTGCTATCACTGTTTTCTTCTTTTCCCACTACATCATATATAAGCTTCTTATAAAGTATTATTTGCATAGAGGTAGCTTTTGAAAATACGTGAAATATCAATTGAAATATCATCTTTGAATATCATGGCTTGTGATAGCTGTCAGTTTTGTCCGGTGTGTAAAAATTTAGTTAAAGAAGATGACAGTGCGTTACAGTGTGAATTTTTTTGCAATAATTGGTTTCACTGTGCATGTGTGTCAATCACTGATGTGGAATATGAATATATGAAGATTCTAGCGGAAAAATCTAAATGGGCTTGCGAAGCTTGTGGTTTAAGGTTAACCAAGTTTACTGAACAGTCAAAAGACATTGACGGGCTTATTAACTTATCCATTACTGTTGACAAACTGTTTGCTAGTGTGAAAAACGTAGTAAATGACAATTTAGCTCTAAATGAGAAATTTGATAATTTTCTAGTGGCAGCAGATGCATATAGGGTTAGTGTAAAACCGGATGTTTACAACACCGGCCAAATTGAAGGGAAAGTCAAATCTTTTTCTGCTGTGGCAAAGGCCACTAACTCAAACAATCTGACAATAGAATCCAGGACTTTCGATTCGACAATCGATAATACAACGGTACCAAACTCTCAGACCTGTGGAGAAAACGTCGAGAGTAAAGTTTTGGTAGACGATGACGAACGTTTTCCAAATGCTTTGGACGTCGTGAGTGACTATCGCAGAGGCACTGAGAAAAAAGCCTTCTCGCAGAAAACGAGGAATTTCAGTGGAGTTGGAGACAATAATAATAGAGGTCGCCAACAGGAGGCTAGGTCCTTCTCAAACAGTAATAGAGTTTTTACAAAGTCTAGTACCGAATGGACGGCTGTCAACTACAGGAAAAGCGGTTGGAACAACAACTACAAGAGGAGATCTGAAGGTTATTCTATCAATGGGAGCAAAATGGACTCCAACATATCTATAGTTCCTGATACAGACGGAAAGGAGAGGCCTGCCACTGGATCAGCCCCAACTTACAGTGACATTCTAAGAAGTGAAGATAAAAACAAGGTAGTGCGTGGAACTTTGAAGGTAAGCGACAGTAATCCTCTTAAGCCGGCAAAACGCATGAGATGGCTTTTTCTGTCCGGTTTGGACCCAGTTGTGTCCGCTCAGTCAATCACAGACTACCTGCATAGCCTTAAAGGTGATGCCGTTTTTCATTGTAATAAACTTGTGACAAGATATAGCAGTTACAGCTCTTTTAAGGTGGGAGTACCCCATGAACTTGGTGAGGAATTGATGCACCCAAATCTGTGGCCGGAAGGCACTTTTATAAAATCATTTCGGCCCCCCAAAACATATCGCAGTGATGGGCGGAGTCAAGAAAGTTTTTTAGTGTCAAACAATCAAATAGCAAGTGGAACTTAAGTGCTGAGGAGGAATCAAGAAACGATAATCCAGGCGTGTTGGTGAATGTTGGCTTTTTGAACATAAGATCTTTGAGAAATAAACTAGGTCAGTTAGAGGCCATCTTGAATGATAAACCGGCCGACATTATCTGTCTAAATGAACACTGGCTCTGTTCTGACGAAGTGAGTTACTATGTGCCCCATGGTTTTGTGCTGGCCAACTTTTTTGCTAGACAGTCCCCGAATGGTGGATCATCAATCTTTGTGAAGAAAGACTTGTCCTTTGAAGGCATCGATATCTCGTCCTTCTGTCAAAATAATATATGTGAGGGTGCAGCAGCTAGGCTACTTAGCCTTAATCTTGTTATTCTTAGCATCTACCGTACACCTGATAGTAATTTTAAAAATTTTATTGAAAATCTTGAAAATCTTTTATTGTATGTTACAAGTAAATATGTTAAAACCAATGAATGTTTAGCCATTGCCGGTGACTTAAATGTAGACCTGTTAAATAAGAGAAGTAATGAAACTGTTGAATTGCTAAATCTGTTAAGGTCGTTTGACCTATATTGTACTAATCAGAATCCAACCCGCTTTGGGGCATGTTTGGATAACATATACACTAACCTAACTCAGAATTACTTTGAAGTCTCCTTGATAGCCCAGGATATTATATCTGATCACGCCGGTGTATGGGTTGGTCTAAACCTCAAGCATTGTAATAATAAGACTAGTCCAGTCAAACAAAAGAAAACAAAACGCTTAATAAATGATGTTAGATTAGAAAATTTTATAAATTGTATGTCTTCTGTTGTCTGGTCTTCTGTGTATCAAAATGTAGATGTGAATATTGCCTTTGTAACTTTTATCGATATTTTATGTTCTGTGTTTAACCACCATTGTCCGATAGTAAATGTTAAGTGTAAAAAAAACCAGTGCTAGGCCCAATCAAAGCTCAAATACAAAAAACTGGTTTACTCCGCAGCTTGAAATGATGCGGAAATTCTTACTAGTAATGTATGATAAGTGGAAATGTACAGAAGACTTAGTTGATAAAAACAGATACGTAACTCTCAGAAAGCTATATAATAGAGAAATTACAAATGCAAAGAAAACAGCCAATGAAAACCTCATTATTAATGCCAAAAACAAGTGCCAAATGGCATGGAAAGTTATAAGAAGTGAATCATGCTATATTAAACCTAAAAATGTCATACCTATTTCTCCTGATTGTCTCAATAGCTATTTTGTAAATGTGTCAAAAAATGTACATAGTGATGTTGATCTAGATTTAAATGACAACAACCATAATGATTTTATTGTAAACTTTGATAAGCCTATCCCTGTTTCTGGTATTAGCTGGCAACCGGTCAGTACGGAAATAGTGTCTCAAACTATTTCACACCTTAGCAACTCTAAAAGCGAGGATGTGTTTGGTCTGTCAAACTATGTTGTAAAAACTGTTGGTGAATTTATTGTCAAACCGTTAACTTTTTTAATTAATCTAGTACTAAGACATGGAATCTTCCCTGAAGGTTTAAAACTTACCAAGATCACACCTATTTTTAAAAAAGGGGACTTAAAGGCTCCTGAATGCTATCGACCCATAGCCATCGTACCCATCATTGGAAAGATTATAGAATCTTGCATGATCCTACAACTTCATGAATATTTTAATGGTAATAACTTATTGTATAGCCATCAATATGGGTTTCGTCCCAAACACAACACAGTTTTAGCTATGGAAGCAATTGTAGAGTATATTATTAATGGTTTTGAAAATAGACACATAGTTGCATCTAATTTGATAGATTTGACAAAGGCGTTTGACTGCCTGTCTTTTAATATTTTGTACGATAAGCTATATTTCTATGGTATCAGAAAAAAGGAACTAAACTTGATCAAATCTTATTTATCTGGTCGGCAGCAAAAAGTGGTTGTAGATGACATCAGCTCGATGTATGATGATGTTATAGCTGGTGTCCCACAAGGCTCCGTTCTTGGACCTTTTTTGTATTTAATCTTTGTTAATGATATATATTGTAACATTCCAACTTTTTGTGTACTCTATGCCGATGATACCACTCTACTCTGTTCTGATAGTGATTTTGAAATTGTAAAACACAACCTGTCTAATGCCTTTACTTATGCAAAAAGGTGGTTTGATTCTAATAATCTAGTTACCAATAATAGCAAAACTGAACTGATCTATTTTTCTCTCAGGGATGTTCCTGTTACTAGTAATGTAAGTAGCGAAGTAAAATTACTAGGCTTTACACTGGACAACAGCTTGAGCTGGAAACCCCACATTTTAAATTTGTGTAAAAAAACTATCCCGCATTGTCTTTCTTCTAAGAAAACTTAAATTATCTATAGGCCAACAAACGTTGTTAATTGTATACTATGGTCTTTTCCATTCACAAATGAACTATGGAATTCGCCTGTGGGGCAACGCTTGTCATGCCTCTAAAGTTTTCATATGGCAAAAAAAGGCCATTAGAGTTCTGGACTGCCTAACCTTGAGACAATCATGTAAGGCTAGTTTTAAGAAATTAAAAATTATCACAGCTCCATCCTTATATATCTTAAGTACTTTGCTTCATGTTAAACAGAATATAGACTCCTTTGCTGCTCAAAACTTTAATCATGACCATTTAACTAGAAATAGAAACAACCTTATAACTCCATATGTAAGACTCTCAAAAACTTTAAATAGTCATGTTTATCAACAGCTCATATTGTATAACAAACTACCATTGCCTATTAGAAATCTGCCTTTTAACAAGTTTAAATGTTTTTGTATCAGACTGGATTAAAGACCAAGCCTTTTATACTGTGGCAGAGTACAAGGACTACAATTTTTCCGAAATTAGCTAGGCAACTGATTACTATTTTTATACTATAGCCTATAAGTTCTATAAATTGTAAGATCTTATTATAAGTAACCTAATGATCTCAAAAATGCTGTTTGTCTTCTTGTATTTGACGTATCCAATTACATTGTAAAATGTCTTAAAGGAAATAAATAATATTGTCTATTGTCTATTGTCTATTGACTCACGCACCTGCAAACAGCGGCGTCGGCGTCGCGGCGCATGAGGGTTGATTTATGTTCTGGTAATGCCGATTACTGTATCACACATATACAACGTGATATATCATAAACTACTTCTGGCTCAGTAATCACTCATTATTTGCCCTCATTAGGCCTGGCTGATTTGGTGCCAAATATTTAGGGTGGTAGATTCTGTTTTAGGTTGAAATTAATCTTTTTTTAGAAACTTTTTGTTACATCCCTTCAAGATGCCAAATCTAATAGAAAAATAAAATAAAATAATTTCTTTGTTTCAAGTTGATAGGAATTTGTGAGAATATTGTCAGACCAAAGAAAAACAGTCTAATAGTAAAAGGTCACTACATGAAAGATGACTGGAGTAAGTGGCACGTTTGTACTAATTGATTTTATAACCTTATTTTCATTGCACAAGCAATATTTATTTTAAAACTTTAATTTATTTTCTTAAATTGTGTATAGTTACAAAACTTTAATTTCACAAACAAACAAATAATGAATAAAAATCATACAACTCCTTAAAATCTATAACTCGTGTACTTAGGCCTTTTTTATTCAGGCCTGATTACAAAATTAGCTTAAACACTCCTGCTCTGTATGGCTGTAGTTCTCATGGAGTGATAGGCAGATTAAGTCTAAAATAAAAAATATTGTTCATACAAACCTTATTTAAGAATATTTGTCAAATGTGTTGTATTCTCGAATGTTTTATATTCGTAGTTAGATGTGTTTCAATTGTTCTTTAGCGAATATATGTCTAAGAGTAATGTATGATTCATAGTGTTTAAAGCTCTAAAAAGATTTCGTGATTATGACACTTTTGTAGTTTCATTAATTTCTGCAGTGCAAATACAAAACAATGAAAAAACTTCGTTAGTCTGTTTGTTGAAGAAAATGTTAGTAAATAAATTATTAATCCTAATACATATTTTACATCATTGGAATCAGATATCGAAACTAGTATGATTACAATAATTCATTCATAGCTTTACATTCTTTAGATAATCCAACATCAGCAACTTAAACTTTGTATATTAAGTTAATTTCCTATATTCATAAAACGAAGGGGTCTAGCGAAGGGGAAAAGAACAGAGAGGCAGGATAATTTGCATAATTATGAGGAACAAGACATCGACTTTGTAACAGAGTCTCATCTCCATACACTTGAATGACGTCATAACTTTCAAACGCCAACCTGCAAAATCCACTCGTTGAATAAAATATGAACTAGAATCATGAACCTTCATCAGGTAATTATTTTTAAACCAAACAAGCTTGCTATTTTATTTTTAAAGGTATAAGTATTTAACACATATCTTACAAGAATTACTTCAGAGTGTATCATGGTGTTTTAAAATATCATGTTAATGCACATGTTACTCCATCTAGTAATGTCAGTCAGCTTGCAGGTTACGTGACATTCCTTGATCTCCATGCACCAGGATTATTTTAGAGATTCCATCATTTTCGGATGGTAAGAAAATTGTTAATAAAATGTTTCAATTTCTCTCATCTAAATGCTTCTTTCATGATATAAAATAGCTACCAGACACCGGTTACATTAACTCCATACATTAAAAAAGTCTACCAGAACTGTGATAAATTGAACAGAGAACTCGCTCTTCAAAGAAAATCATATGGAATTACGTATTAAATGTTAAGATTTCAATTCTGAAAGGGAGAGGATTACTCTTTCATTCAATATTATCGTTTTGTTAAGCACGTTTGGCTGCAATACGATATTTCCACCTTTTCTCCAATGTGGTGAACGATATGCTATTGTGTTTTGTGTGTTATTGCTTTGCGTTTTTCAAGTCACATGCTACCGACGATATGAATTCTGCACGTTTTATTCATCATCCATTACTGCAAAATTGCAAAATCAAAGACAGTTCTAACCCAGACTTCTCATTGAGGTTAATAAATAGGACCAGCCAACAGAACTCGCTAATGGTGAGCTATGTGTCGTTAATTAAAGTTCTAGGTCTGACCATCGGATAGCTGTGAACAGTGGTCCAATGAGACTTCTGGGTCTATTTTGTCAGTGGTATTATATGTCTTTTAAGTATTATATATATTTAAAAGCAGTATATTAAGCTATATTTGCAGTAAAATAACTGTTGGGAAACGCGACCACTTTCATAAAGGATCCCTTTACTTATTTCGTCTCTTTACGAGAAAATGCATTACTCGTTTGAGAAAAGGCGTAAAATTAAATGATATTAGTGAAAGCCGTTTTGCTGTATAAATTATTCTTTGTGGAATAGACCTTCATAATTTTAATCGCATAAAATGTAATTATTTGAAACAAAAACTCACCCGGTTTCACTGTAAAATGTTTTAATTGGTTTTATTACACACAATAATAATAGCGTTGGCTGTAATGAGAACTGTCACAATTTATTTCATTTGATTAATTATGTTTTTAATGTGCATGAATTATAATTCAATTAGATTTAAAATGTTTAAGCTTCTACAAAAGTATACATAAGAGCTAAGCGCTACAGTTTCAGGGTGTGAGTGTGTGTGTGTGGGAGAGAGAGTGGACTAGCTTCTCCATGTCTCCATATCTGAATATATTGTTTACGATTCAAACTCCCATTTCACACTTCCAGGTTGTGTTTCTGACCTATATGTAAAAATACGACCCCTATACCCCCAAGATACGCTACATTACGTTACGCGTAACAGTATTTGCTGAATTTGCATGTAAGTTTTAAGCTCATTACTATTATAGGTCATTTCGTTCTGGAGATATCTGTGTCAGGCTGCATGTGTTATTATATCACATGATGAAATGTATATGATTGTACTCAGACTGATTATAAATCTGTTTTCTCGTTGTTATAATAGTTACCCATGACACCAAAGTAAATAGTTTTGCTAATGCTCTGCAAAACCCAATTTGGTGACATGCAACATCATTAATCTCCATGTTGCTTTTATATAAATAAAACTTCGTGCAAAATTTCGAGTATAGACTTTGACCTATAGAGCTTAATAGTTCTCAAGAAATATGCAGAGACGTCAGGTAATATTGAATAATAGAGTTTACTATCGCTCAGCCAATTATGAGTAATTTTAATGTGAAATAAAATTATTAATTTACTAACAATAATATGTTATAATGTTAGAATAATGTTTTATAGCGTCATATATGTTTTTTGTAACATCTCGAAGGTTTAAATTTCACATAAAATAAAAGGAAATTAACTAACTCAAAAGATTAAAACAACATAAATGAGCAATAACATTTCTTTCTATGAACAAACCCAGGAAATGACTACACATTACGTAAGATTAAGAACTTTATTGACTAGAATTGAACAATCTAATATACAATAAATCTTGTCATGTTCAAATTTCAGATGAATATGCAGTCAGAAAATAACAATTAAAATAACCAAACACTGAGAAGAATATCTTAAATAGAGGATAAAAAAACACTGAAGATGTCATTTTAAAATTAATTTATCTTAAAAACTACGAGTCAACGTGCAAAAACCATTTATAGGTTATTCAAGCACCTGATGAACAGGGAATATTATTCAGGCTAAAGGAGTATGGTTTAGGTTAAATTATTCTGCTGTAGTGTAAATAGGATTAGCAGCTAGACAGATTTTCATTTTATATTTAAATTTACTAACAGTGGATCTTTAGCAGGAAAATTTCTAAAACGAAATTGACATATTGTGAAATTTTAAAAATGCAAAAATGTATATCGGGAATATAAAGCTAGAACAGATATATTTTATGCCATTCTTTTTAATCCGAAATTGTAGTTTATCATACGACTGTATACTATGAATAATTACGTCTATATAACCTAAAAAATGTATTTGTAATTTTAAATCATTTTGCTCTCAATATACTGCAATAAAACAATATGAGACGTGTGCTATTGACTTGGTGTGCTGCGAGAAATTGTTTAAGTACCTTTAAATTCATAGCGTAATGGCATGCAATGAATGCATTAAAAAACGTTTGGCAAAATGTCAAGGTAGTTAAGATTGTTACGCGGTTCACAATAATTAAGGCATGTTAAGAGTGACGTATTTAATCATTTCCGATATTATCAGTTAAATCTATAGCATTTTAAATGAGTAAGGAGTTTAATATAGTTTAAAGGCTAAAGTGTCTCTATTTATTCATACCAGTTATGGAAACAAAACATTGAAGCCACGCACATTCCTGATATATGTGCAATATTATTAATTAGTTTATATATTACCTTTATTAGGTCATAAACAAAGTAATCACTCAACATTTTAAAACTTACTTGCCTCCTTGATTATTTTTAAGAGACTCATTCAACAGTTCCCAGCAAAAAAAAATATATATATATATATAAAAGATATAGTATAGATTACATATAAATAAATAAAATAATGAGAATGAAATTTGGTAGATAGGGTTATCTATTGCTCACTAACAAGGGATTTTTGTCTTCGACCTCAAAGGTCCCTACATAGGCCTCTAAAGTTCCAAAAGTTCAAAAAGATAACTGCATTGTAATAAATAAATTTATTAATTGAAAGAGCCCATTAAATTAAATAAACCGTTCTGAGTAAATATCACAATATGACAACAAAATTATGTTGACTTTAAAATTGAAATTTGTTTACAATTTATTATAGTTTTGAAAGTATAAGGTTAGCTTGAAAGTAACACTTCTCATTTCGAAATTTTCTGTAATCACGTTGAGCACAGCTTTTCCACATAAGAAATTTGGAAGATTTAGTGAAAATATTAGCAAATTTTAAGTATGCAGTGCTTAATCAGTTCTGTACCAAGCGAGTCACTAGATGATCCCCGGTCTCTGTACACCAGCAAATCAAGACGCTAATCGCCTCTCTTGAGAATCTAATTATAATCGTATGCCCTAATGTTGCAGACGTCATTACAGACTTAAGTGCCTGCAAAATAAAGTGATACCACAACAATACACAGCTGGACTGTGTACTGCTTTGTACTGGGCCAGGGGTCGTTTCGTGACTGATCAAAATTTAAAAACTTTTATAAAATCCACCTTAGTTGTTTTATGACAAAAGTTGGAATCTCAAACCTACGTATGTATATATTTTATTGATTGGGGCAACTCATCAGACTCGACTGTGGCACCTCAAATTTCCTGACTGGAAGTAAAGTACAATGGCTGAAATCGTACACTTTTTACATATTTTCTTGATTAAATGAAGCCTCAAAATAAGATCCTTTATTAATGTTGCTAAGCTGTTAATCATCAACATTGACAAAGTATAAAACTAAAATATTCATACTTCCATTTTTAAAGTATATAGAGCACTATCATTTATTACTCAAAAGCTAAGGAGTACGACATTAGGCTTCCTCTATACTGGCCTAAAATTGTTCAACTGTTATTGAACTCGCTGAGTTGCCGCATCAAATCTCATGGTATTTTTCAATTCGAAATTCTAGTTATTTCACGGGTAGTATATAAAACTGCTATACTCTTTGACATCGTATTCCCAAAATACTGTTCTATAAACTAAAATCTAAAATTAATCAGGATATTGAAATATCTTTCAGTGACAGCATACTAAAACTTACGAGCAATGTTTTAGGAGTACTTGGAATTCCGTTTAGAAACGTATATGCCCATTGGATCCTCAGTTTTTCAACAGAAATTCCGTACAACGAATAACTGCTAGTGAGAGTATAAACATTTCTGACATATATATAATGAAATTTCTATTGTAATAATGTTAAAGTTTTATCATTGAATTACATAGTTAAGGTTAAAATTGGGTATCCAATCCAAAACTTAAACAATAAATAATGTTTATCAACTGTTAACTGTTTAAGCTAGAATTGAGTGGGATGAGTAAGCCTAGTTTTTACCAGAATTTTGTATAAAACACGTTTGAAGCGGGGCCCCAGAGTTACTAAAATTCTCCTACTTTGTTTTGGGAGCTTTGTTTGTATAGGGATCTCAACAGAGGACGACACAGTGTTTTATTGTTTCTGCCCAAGAGTAATGGAAGATTTCAGACAAATACAGCACTACCACAAACCGCAAATAAGCCTAAGCCTTGGAGTTTTATTATCAGACAGAGTATATCAAAAAGTCGCATGGATATTTATAATTTACCTTAAGTTTGACAAATCCAGGAATAAGATTATTAATACTTAACATGAGTTACATTATATACTACGATAATATTCAACAGTTTGATAGGGCAATCTGCAATTCTACAACTAAAATTACGGTCAACGCTATGCTAAATTATTCAAATCGTTACGTGATATGGTTATTGACAGTCCATAGCAATTGAAAATAAAAGAATACAATATTGATAACTCGCAAGAATTAATTGCGATATTCAGATCAATTGCAAGAATTGAACGCGTTGCAACATATCAAAAACAAATTTCGTACAACATGACATCAACTCGTCATTATAAAAAATCCGTTTAGAATAAATTATTTCTACTCTCTTGTAGAGAAAATTGGAATTCCATAAAATATATAAGCGTAATCTCGTTTTATTCATTCTCATTCTGCTTCTTTTAACTTGCTCACTGAACGCAGCTCACGCAATCAAATAATATAAATAACATTACTGTGAGAGAGATATAGTTAATATTTTGTTATGAATTATTCAACTTTAAATGGCAATATGTGAGCAATAAAACGGTGTAAAATCAACTTCTGGTAGTTACTTGCTTTGTTACATGTTACAGTTGGATGGCTGACAAGACTGAACATTGCTATTTCATTATTAACCACTGATTGGTTCTGACCACGCAACGGGCGCAGATACCGACCGTCACCTAGTCAACACATCACGTGGTGCAATATTGCTATTGCTGAACTATACTTTGCTATTTGTGTGCATCTCAGCCTTCATAAATCATTGATATATTTCCAGTAGCTTATTCATATATCACAGATTCCTGCTCATTTTCACTGTACACCTTCTATTTGACTTTCAGTTGTCAACATTCATTTCTCAAATTTTCTACTCCCTAGGGTTAAATTTCTGTTAGTTATAAGCTTTTTACATAGAATGCTTTTTCTGTATTCATATGATCTAAGTCTAAGTGACGCTAATCTCACTCCAGTGATACAGTGCAACTCTAGAGAACAACTAGAGCCACATCTAGATGCGGAAATCTGCATCACGAAACCTCCTATTTGAAAATTTTTAATTAATATAATTTTTGGATTAAATTATTGCGAATGGATTTTTATTTATAAAAGATAGGACAAGGTAAGAGTTAGTTAGGCCACGTGTCATGTGACAGGCTTCGCTGAAGTTAAATATGAACGTCATGAATGTATTATAGCAATATTTGAAAATGAAGAAATACCGACTACTATGCTATGTTTAGTTCCAATTTGTTTCTTTAAAATTAAGTAGTTCAACATTCACATGGTTTTCCTATTTTTCAAGAGCAAATTGCGTGCAAATCCATGGGTATATATAAAATAAAATAAAATAGATAAGGCTTGGGGGTCATTAGAAAGTCCTCGAGATTTGCAGTGAGCCGGATTTGGGTCGTAAGATGATAGGATGGGTTATAAATAAATGGTGTAATCTTTTCTTTGGCCCTCTTTTATAATCCAATGGTTTTCAAGTGTGGTGCAGTTAATTATAATAGACTTCTTATCTGTACAGTAGTTTATATATCTAATGGCCCTGCCAACATTTAGCAGTTCAATGATGTTTTTAATTACGATTCTGTTGGAGGCTAATCACTGGGAGTATTTAGAAATTCATACTAGTAGGAATGGTATTGAAATATTGAACATATTTTTTATTTTTTATATAAACGACTATCATCAAAATGCAGATAGAATCTGCATAGATATACTTCACTAACCGAAGCCTCTTGAACAGGCATGGTTGTAAATATAAACCTTTGTACCTAGAGGATAAATGTTTATGAAGGAAAGCTGGTTTATGCAGATAAGAGAGTTATGCCTCGGTGATAAAGTCCCCTGCCGCTCAGACACCTCCAATCAGACTGAATTTGCGTTGATGTACTCCACAAACTATATCCTACTGAACTGGTATACTTGTAAATATAAATCTTTGTACCTAGAAGTTGTATGTTTATGAAAGAAAGCTGGTTTGTGCATATGAGCGGGTTATAACCCAATAATAAAATCCGCTGCCGTTCTGACACCTCCAATCCGACTAAATTTTTCATGAACTGTATCCTCGTGAAATATTATAGTTGTAAATAGAAACCTTATTACATACATTTTCTTTGTTTATGAAGGAAATGTGTATAATAGGCATGTAGAGAGTGGCTTGTGTTTCCGGTTGTATAATATTTTCAACTCTGTTTTTTTTAGTATAAAATACAATTTCATTGTTAGGTTAGTTTACTTTATATTTATAATTTTAATATATAATACTAATAGGCTGCCTCCACTGATTGTGTAGAAGATGTCGTAGAATCAGGTGATTGTTCCTCCCTTTGCTGAGGCAATTTCAGATATCACTCTAGATTGTAGTGACGTCACGTGAGCTCAGGAACGTCGCGTCGCTGCCCCGGTGACATACCACAGTGTAACCGTGGTGCGTGTGGGTCTCGATTGCTATGCTCTTTTTGGTCCGAGCACGTAGTCATTGCCATTTTCTCTCCTAAAAACTATGTAAATTCAGTTACAAAAACGTTGCAGGTATTTTCTCTAGGTCTTTCGCGACACTGGACAGATAACTATTTGCTCTTCCCCCGATGAGATTGACTTTTGGTGTGAACTGTGTTCCACAGTGACTCTTTGTATTCCATCTCTGCTTCCATCTGTAAATGTACCTGTATGTTAGCTCTGTAGCATTCCTTGCGAGAGCGAGAACGAGACATCTCAGCCATACCTTGCATTGCGTGTGACAGGTGAAGAAGTCTTCGGTGAGTGGGATAATTTCTTTATTCAACTGTTTTCTTTATATGAACACTTCTCCTTTCCATCCGATTTTTATTTACTTGTTTTCATTAAGGTAGTATTAATTTTAATAACTCCACACAATAAACCGGTGATGAAGGCCCCCACCGCTCTGATGCCACCTATCAGACTGACTCTGCATTGATCCATCTCTGCATTCTATATACAGTTATGGTTGTAAAAAGAAACATGTTTATCTAAATGATCTCTCTTTAGGAAGGAACTCCATTTTATGTATATGATGGTTATAATCGCCCGACGCTGCACCTTAAATCATACTTATTCTTGCATTTATGCACTCCACTCACTACAGCCTCCTGTATACAGCCTTTTAAATATAATCCTTTATACTTAGAGGTTTTCTGTTGATTAGGGAAAGCCGTTTTATGAATACTAGTGGGTTATGTCCCTGGTAATAAAACCTCTGCCACTGTGACACCTCCTATCAGACTTATTATTGCGTTGGTTCACTCCACTCACTATAATCTTCTGTATATCCCATTGAGAGTAAATAGACACTCTTCACATTCATAACCTTCTAATAAACTGTACTGAGGCCTTATTTAATTTTGTAAAATTCAATGAAGTCCCATGTATTCCCAATTAATTATGTTCCTACGTCGTCTTCAAATGATAATGTTTCTTTAAAAAGGTTTAATAATTTAAAACACAAATGTACGTTACCGAAAACTGAGTTTGTAACTTAATACTTTTTTAAACAGTTCAGGTACTTTCAGGTACTTAAGAATTAATGACTGTGGTAGCATAATTATAATTGAAATCAATGACGCTTAACGAAAATTTCCAATACATTCTACTTTACACATTGACTGTGTTGTACACTCTTCTAGATTGCTCCTGCCCTAAAGTCGATACATTAACTAGTATCACAGAGAACGTGTTATTCAATGAAATTTTTTAAAGATAAATAATTTTATCTAAAACAATTGACATTTTATGCACATCTTCATATACAAAATGAACATCTCAAACTATCAATTAAAAAAAAGGTAAATAAGAAATGAAAGGTCATATTTGCTACACATACGTATAATACTTATATGTAGAACTTGTGCAGGATAATATTGAAGTAAAATAAGTTATTTCGAGTATTTACAATATTTGTTAGGTTATATTTCTACTATGATAAGATATTACATATAAATGTAGCTATTCTCAGCCCCAACTGTCGGTTATTCTGTAAGTCAGTTCCGCATGTACAGTCCAGGCCACACCCTCCCCGCCGCACGCAAGTCTACCCTGTCACATCTGATAATAGCCACCGACATGTTCTGATATGTCTATAACGATAAATGTTCCATCACACAATTCACTTAATAACATAGTATTTATCCTCCTATCGGATGTTTCATATTTTATTTTCATTACTTAGAGTGACTTCATTACTTATTTTAAATTATTGTAAAATTTTAGAGTGACGATGTTTAGGATAGCTTTTAACCACAAGATTGGGCATTTGAGTAGATCAGATGTCTAATTTTCTTGACAACTTATTTTTAATAATTTTCTTAATAATTGGGTTGTTACATTCAAACTGTTGGTATTTGAATCTATATTTCTACATAGATCGCTAATAGATAGGCTAGCTGGTACTCTGTTCTCATACATGGTCATAGTTCCACTAAAGGGGCAGCACGTACCTTCAGACTCTAGTCGCCATCTAATTTCCTCCAGTTCTTGGGTTTATATAAATTATCAGCCTAGTAGTTATGAGGTCTTTCCAGTAGTCCTTTAAGAAGATATATTAGCATTGCAAATATTGCCTGGAAATAAAGTATTTTTACAAAAACCTTTTGTATAATATCTGAATATTTTCTTACTCAATACTCAGCAGCGATTGCAGAAAAGTCGAAATAAGAAGTGTTGCTACTATCGAGCTTACTTTATGCTATAAATTTTAATAAATTAAAAATAGTGTTAAATTAATTAACTTTAATTAAAATTCCTTCATCGAGCAGTTACAAAGCAATGTTTACAGAGTTATGTTGATTATATTTATTTAACCTCTCTTTCAATTAATAACATTTGTTTCGATTTTCGAGAAGGATTTTCGAAATGGAATATACATATATGTTAACCAGGGATCCTAAGAATGACGAAAACACACACACGTATAAATAAAACTATATTTTGGTATAATAGTGTGAATAATATAATTGTCATCTTAATGTTTGTTTTGGTTTGTTATGTATTGTAAAACCCCAGCAACCATAGCTTTATACAACATTCCTTGGACTAAACATTTCATTGGTACAACAATAATTAAACAAATTATAACCATTCATCCTTATATTCCTTATATATCGGTATATGTTTTGTGGTAATATATGTCAAGTAATGTTATCTAATTTCTTGCTCCTTGATGGTCTAAACAATCCTAAATGCTTCTTTATGATTAGAAATATAGGTTTATGCAAGCAAACTATTACTTCACTGATAAATAAATCAAACATTCTTACTATACTATGTTGTTACTAAATTTAAAAAAATCTTATTTTAAACTTATCGATAGGTCGAAAGTCACTACGCACCTATTGTGAAAATGAAAAACTTGTTTACAGTCATAAACATCTCCAGCTGTTTCCTTTTTTATATACCTGCTAAATACTATTTTTAATATGCTATGTAATTATTATTCTCGGAGTAGGCAATAATAATATTAGTTCTTTTCCCGAGGCTTAAATCGAGATAATTTTCCCTGCACGTGACATCATTTTAGTTGGTTATAGTGATTAACCTTACAGTGAGGACATTCATTATACCTGATGCATTTAGGTCACGGTACTTGGGCAGTTGTAATGTGCCACAGAAGTTCATTAATGGCATTTAATCCATTTGATCTGCAGGAGTAATGAAATTGTGTTTGGTCCGTTAAGTATTATTCTCAATTTCGTCACTCATGGCAAAGTACCACAGTTATTTATCACCCAATCCAGAATATATATAAAAACATTTACCAAAATTTCATAATTAATACTACAGGTGTACTCATTTTCAATTTCCAAGAATCAAACTTTAAATCAATAACATGGGACGAGTTTTACATCTAACAAAATTGCAAAACTGTCAAATAGGTAGGAAAACCTAACAAAGTATAACCTTTGCTTATTACATTCAATTATTAATAACACATGTATCAAAGGTATATTATATACCTTAGAAATGAAGTGAGTTTATAATACACCATTTATTTTATAATTATATAATACGTTTTATAATTTTTCTCATTACACATAAAAGAGGAATAAAATAATATTAATAAGAAGGTAACTGTCCAGATAACTGCGTAATGTGTGTAGACCTGGTACACGTCAAATGTGCAATATGACCTGATGCACAAATTTTACAGAATTTTAAGATAGTATGCTATGAAATGTTGATGTCATAATAGTTATAAAAATATTAAACGATTAGATTTAATAAAAAGTGTTGTTAAATAACTCTCACCAAGACCATAGTCTGAAAAATATGACGTATTTCAAATTTTACAATACAAACTGTTAAAAATCATACGAGAGAATAAAATCAAGGGATTATTAAAATCAATAGAATAAAATGAAATAATAACGACTTTCCTGAAATTTAATATTTACTTCCTGAATTTATTGTTTTGTTTATTTATGTTTATTTTGAGTGAATCAAAGATACTAAACATCAACAAAAGAGAATCCCCTTCCCCTAATCATTAGTGCTTTTACAAATATTTTGTTTCACGAACAACAGCAATTTTACAAAAGGATAAGATAGCGATAAGAACTCAGGAAATATTTTATATAAGTCCCTGAAAACATAATACGTCAACTGAAAAATAGAAACACGTTTTGCAATACAAAATTGATATCCGTCACATTTAAGTGTAAAATATTTTTGAGCATTTTTTTTCTAAACTTTTAGTTCAATTAATTGATTCTACTTCAAGAACAGTTACCAATTTATGGCCGAACTGCACAACAAAGAGAGTCGAGTAAGGCTAGTCTGTCAGGGAGATGGCCTAATATATCACTGTCTGTGTTTTCCCTCTCCGAAGATACATTTCTTTTACTCCCGGAATGGTGCACAATAATACTCAGTTTCTTAGTTCCTGAATTCAACTTTTATTCAGAATACTTTTTTCTGAATAATCAAAGAATTCTCGAGTACTAACAAAAAATAAGCCAATCTGGTCAAGTTTATATTTACTCCTAACTATATTTGTTTTTAATAATATTTGTTGTACTTAATGTATAATTGATGAAATAAATTCCTTATTTCATACGTTAAAACCTTGGATGTGTGAACAAATGGAATTATTTTCGTAAATTTATGGAACATGTTTGTCTCTTATTACAGATATGATTAACAAGCACAAATATTTTTATACTTTAAATAGTTATCAAACTAAAAAATCTCATAATGTTTTGCTCTCCACCGTTTAAATATTTAAAAGCTGTATACTTTATAAACAACGTAAAAAGTGTTTAGAAAAATAAGAACCTTAAAGTGTTCGAAGTGTACCATTGTTGTTACGGGATAGCGTTGAAGGAGATTCACTAAGTTTGGCTCTAAAGGTTTTGGTGAGAAAAAACCATTGATTAGGCAACCTTGTTTATAGTCAAGTACTTTCAGTAGTTTTGTTTAAATTTTTTTAATGTGAGCGTTATTCTGCCACGTTTTTAATGTTTCAGTCGGATTGGATCTACTTTTATTTTATTTTTATCATGAATTCTGTAATCCTAAAAGCTTCTGCAGCTCCATTGCAGCAATACACAATTATGAACTTTCCATGATATGCAGGACACCATCGAATAGTTTCTCGAGTAGGGCTATTAATTTCAAAAGACATTTATGTTTCTCATTGAAACATGACCTGAACTGCGCTCGTAACATGTCACAATAGTAACTTATTTACTCTCGGCTATTGTTCCTCTTATAATAAGAGATTCATGTTAGTCTCACACCAACCAAAACATCTGTGGTACCGTAAGTGAATTTAAATGTCCGTAAGTAGAAACCTTTTAACCGAAAGAGTGTTTTAAGAGACACCTTTTATACACTCAGTCTTAAGTATTTATATATTTATTTTTATTTGTCAAGACAGGAAGGCAAACTATACTTTGACACTGGACATATCTTATACCGAAAGTATACGACAAGAGCTAGAAGTAAACGATTTTTGACGAAAGCAAGTTTCCGAGACCTGTGTATTTGTATTTTCCTGATCGGGGAAATAAGGCACGCTCAGAAATGATGACGGAAATATAATTAATTAAAACAAAAAATCCTCTTACACATGAAAAAATAGATAAGACTCTAATGCTCGACTATGATTTCTAAAATAATATGTACTGATTTATGCCTACTTACGTATAAGAGATTACAAATCATAAGCGCTTTTAATAAGTAGTGTAAGGACTTCGATTTTAAAAATTGGGTGCGAAACCACAGGTACCAGCTAGTATTATAAATAAAAATGAACTGCTAAACGTTTTGCTAAGGGGTAATCATGATAAAATAATTACGCAATTTTGTTTTAAAATATCTATGAAGTACGAGAGAGGTTTTATGAAGAGAAAATTTGAAAAAAATTGTCGGAATATCCTAGAATTTAAAAATAATTTTACTATTTACAAAAAAATAATCCAAATTTTACTGAAAATAAACAGCTGATAACAATTTCAAAATAATTTCGTCAAAAAGTCTTGACTACGATTTCAATTAAGTGACGCTTAAAGCTTTAACTTTCTCATCATACCCAAGGATGTGATTGAGCTAGTTATAGAGAGGGAATATCATTTACTAGGCGAAGTAAATGATACCAGGTATTGTACCAGAGTATTGTACGAAAAGGCACGAGCATATCATGCCGGGTCCAGACAAAAGCTTCCAGTCCACTGAAGAGAGAATAAGGGTTTATGGCTCGGAACAAAATAATGCAAGTCGTGACGCTCCACTGACTCGAGCAGATCTCAGTGTAATGGATGGCATAATGCTCTTAGGTGTTAATTATGTGTAACTCATTCTGCTCTGCACAAATGTGATTGCGTGTGGTTATTTAAAATCTTAAATACTTTCATCTGGGTACGAAAACATTCTGAATGTATATAGTAAAATACAAATATTGTACTTTGGAAAGCCTTAAATTAATTATTATAATTTAAATTTGAATTTTTTATCGAGACGAGAGTAACATAGTTCCAAATCAAAGGCATTGGTCTCGACACATAATGAGTTAAGTAAAATTAAATAAATACATAAAAAGTTTCAATTCGGTTTTATTCGTTAAAACTATACATCAGAATTGTATAACTAATTTGACGTAGGAAGGGGATTCAAGTACCCTATGCCATGTTTACTTACCAAACTCTTATAGATAAACGTAACATCGAGCATGCCACGCCTCCCTATGTAATGCAGTTGGTATCGTATTTTCTGTCAGCTCTGTAAGCAGTGAAGTTGTCTGAGCTGGAAGAGACAAATACAAGGGTAGATGAAACCATATTCCGGACAGAACACCGATGCTGGAGCTAGTATCTGTTAAATATGAAATATCTTTACGGGTTACACTTGAGGTTATTATAGACCACGTATTTAATCGGATATTTTATAAGATACTGTACGGACAATAAAGGGATTGTGACTATATAAAGAACAAGTTTTTAAATTTAAAGAATTGTATCTAGTTTTTTTATTAAGTTAGGAAAAGAAGCCGAATAAATTCTTTGCTCCAGTCCTAAAAAGAACCCCTGCACTTAGGATGGGTAAGATAGGGGATAGGGACCGCCTCCTTCTGATAGACCATGACCAATTTCTCAGTAATTTTAAGGGATGGCTAGTTTAATTTCAACCCCTTTTAGTCATCGGCTAATAGTAGGCGAAGTTACTCTCTAAAGTTAATCTAGCAACAGCCTTTAACACGGCCCCACTCATTCCAACAGTCATCTCCCGCAGTAAAAAGTTTTTGGTTAGTGATGTGCCGCTCCTGGACATCCATATGGTTGCTCAGATATAAGTGACGATTCGGATTTTCGTGTACCCAGTATAGGTTCAACTGGAAGGCATAAACCATCCAGAAGTAAACCTCTTGAGGCATTTGTCTCTAGCTAAATCAAGTGCAACATAAATGTGCATTCATGTTATCATGCATTCATAGAATATAGTTGATTATTAATACTAACCCAACACATCACAAGTACTCCTGTACTCGTATTGTTACCTGACCCCTCAGTACCTGACCCTCAATATCGACCTTGGCGACAGGTCGTTCCTCACTGATAACACAGATATCAGTATTATATCTTGGGCAATAAAGGCCAGAGCCGAACTTGTTGACCTCAATTACAAGCCATGGTTGCAGGAAGGAAACTTTTCTTGTTCATTGTGCAACATGCATGAAAATGAAAACGTGTTTCACTACGTTGCGGTCTGCCCGATTTTATCGCATATTAGAAAATATTATCTCGGAAAATGTACATTATCAAAACATGAATATGACTGCTATTTAAACGGAATGGATTGGCAAAGTTTAGGGAAATACATGAAATTAGCTTGGAATTATAGGTGGGAGCTCGTCAATGAATTTAATTTTTAGTTTCTATGAAATTTATTTCTATTTTATTTATTTTTTTTTCTTCTTTTTACATAACGTTATATAACTACGTGGAAAATATACCTGTCGAACAAAGTCTCTAAATTTGCAAACTTTCAAATTATTTTTGTTGAT
The DNA here is from genome assembly GCF_021130785.1 of Homalodisca vitripennis. Lineage (NCBI taxonomy): Eukaryota > Metazoa > Arthropoda > Insecta > Hemiptera > Cicadellidae > Homalodisca > Homalodisca vitripennis. The sequence continues at coordinate 37,828 of NW_025779427.1, forward strand.
TATTTTTTTGCCACTATTACCATATTTGCTATTTATAAATATGCATGTAAATATAGAAGATCAAAAGTTAATTTTACACAAAGTTTATTTGTTGTACTTCATATATATGTATGTATGTATATATGTATATACACACACATATATATATATATATATATATATATATATATATATATATATATATATATATATATGTGTGAGTAGATATGAATATGCCGGTTCTAGACCACTTTTGGGACAGACAGAAAATCAATATAAAATACTGTCCATTGAACCATAAACAAATCTAATAAAATCTAACAGGAAAGCACGAATGTTAAATAACCGAATCTTTAGCTGTTTTACTGTTCAATGTTTGCTTCTACATTTATAAGCTGTTTTAATGAAAAAATCAAAAAATCTTAATAAAAAATCTTTATTCTACAAAGTTAATTGTAACACAGTCTTTATCTTTAATAGTCTTCTTTCCAGTAACAATCAAGTGTAATTTTTCATTTTTGTTTAATTCTTTAATCTTTTTCTCATCCAAAACAGTCAAAAATCTGTTCGGCAAGTGTACTTTACAATCTTCCAACTCGGCAATTATTGTAAACCCGAATTTATCTTTCATTTTCTCCAAATTCAAGATTCTATATCTCTTTTTTTCTTCCAATTCCACTAATTTCTTATATTCTTTGAATCTTAGTTCACCAACCTTATTCAACTCTTGTAACAGCGCTGCCATTTATTATAGAAAAATCTTTTAACTAAATTTAGTTAAAAGATTTTTCTATAACAAATAGAACAATCTGAAAACCAGAAATTGTGCTGATTTGTGTCAAAAATCACTACTTCTCAAAATTTAATTTTACAAATTTTTGCTCTTTAAATAGAACAATCTGAAAACATTTGACCAGAAATTGTGCTGATTTGTGTCAAAAATCACTACTTCTCAAAATTTAATTTTACAAATTTTTGCTCTTTAAATAGAACAATCTGAAAACATTTGACCAGAAATTGTGCTGATTTGTGTCAAAAATCACTACTTCTCAAAATTTTAGTTTACAAATTTTTGCTCTTTAAATATGGAGCGGAAAAAGATAGAGTGCCCATACTGCAAAAAAGACATTTTTGAACATCACTATACTCGTCATTACAATTCGAAAAATCATTTGAAGAACAAAGAAATTTATAATAAAGAACTAAATTATTTGAGGACTTGGGCTAAAGAGAATCAAATCGATGGTCACGAAAAGATGTACAATATAGAAAAATTGCGTGAATTAAAGAAAAGCTTTAAGGAAGATAAAAAAGATCTCAATCTATTTAATGATGAAAAAATTCAATCAATCGCTGAAAAATTGTCCTTAGAAACAAACGATAAAACTAAGTCTGAAATGATCGAAGAAATTGACAAAACTCTTAACGAAAAACCTAAAAATATCATTGATGTAGAAGTTTTATCCTCAATACACGGTCTTTTCAAGCAATACATTTTAACGAATTTAAACGATAAGTTCATGTCAATTTACAAATATCTATCAATTATGAGGCCAGAGATTAAAAGTTTAATCGAAAAATTTCAAGAAACCGTTAAAAATATGAAGGGCTATCTCTCTTTAGAATGCGAATACGAACGAACTTTAGTGAACGGTGAAACACAAACTTGTCCAATGTACTTTACTATAAAAGCAGACGAAATCTTCGACGTAAACGACTTTATTACTAAGCAATTTAATAAATTAACACATCGAGAACAGACAAATCATCCAAATAAGGGCTCTGGTTGGACATTAAAACGTTGTAAACAACTGATTTTGAGCCTTAATAAACATGAATTTATGAACGCAGGATCATATATCGATTTACCAAAGGAAATCAAAGATAAAAAAGCTTGTGTAAATATCAAAAATAAAGATGATTATTGCTTTATTTACTCTATCCGATGCGCTATTGAAAAACCCGAGACTCATGTTGACAGAGCAAAACAATACGAAAAATTCGTGAACGATGAGATATTTTCTGGATTCGACTATCCTATGTCTTTAAAAGATATACAATTATTTGAAAAACGAAGCAGCAAAGCAAAGTACAAGTATCCCGGAAAATGTCTGTAAATGTCTATACTTTTGATGAAAAACTACACATAGTACCGTTGCAAATTTCAGAAGTTTATGACGCCAAGTTAGAAGTTGATTTATTGTATGTTAAACAAGATGATAAATCCCATTATGTTTTGATAACAGATTTAAGTAGATTAGCGAGTTCACAGATATCAAAAAATGCTCACAAGACGTTCTTGTGTCGAAGATGTTTAAGCCATTTCTACAAATATAGTGCTTTATCAGATCATTTAGAAATTTGTAAGCAACATGAAGTTTGCAAGCCAATTATGCCGTTTCCGGGTCAAACAACTAAATTTACCAATTACCAAAAGAAATTTAGCCATCCGTACGTTATTTATATGGATTTTGAAAGCATATTAGAGAAGATTCCCACATGCAAAAACAATCCGCAAAAATCGACTACAACCAAGATTCAGAAGCATATTCCTTATGGTTTTACTCTATATTTAGTGTCTAATGTGACCAATCGTATGTACAAGCCGATATGTTATCGAGCAAAAAATGAAGAAGAGTTGCCGAACGTTCCTACAAAATTGTTTGAAGAGCTCAATAAATTATCGAAGTACATAGCTAAAAAATATAATTCAAAGAACATGAAGCCCATGAAATTGACTGACGAAGAAGAAATTTCGTATCAAAATTCAAATCTTTGCCACATTTGTGAAGAAATATCGTATCAAGACACTGAAAAAACTTTAGGGTTTTTACCAGATAATTGGAGTTCTGCTTATGATGCATTCAAAAAATGCAGAGATCACTGTCATTTGACTGGAAAATTTCGAGGTGCAGCTCATAGAATTTGTAATCTGAATTTGAAATTTCCTCAGAATATTCCCGTTTTCTGTCACAATATGTCAAATTACGATACTCATTTGTACATAAAAGAATTGGCTAAACAATATGGAAATGTTGATTTGATTGCAAACACCGATGAACGATATATAAATTACTCTGTAAATTCTGGATACGGGTATGAATTTGATGGTGACAAACCTAGAAAGTTCATCAAGTTTTCGTTTGTAGACACGTTCAGATTCATGGCCTCGTCTATAGAAAAGTTAGCTAAAAATCTAAAGAGAGAAGACTTCAAACATACAAATCATTTTATACAGGATGGAAGAATATTGAATGAAATTATAGAAAGACAGCCAAATGACGACGACGAGATTTTTTAAAATTCTATCTGGAAAAGGAATATTTCCCTATGAATTTATCGACAGTATTGAAAAACTTGATTACACAGAAGAATTGAGAATTCAAGATTTCTATTCACTTTTGACAGATGAGAGCATATCTGAGAAAGATTTTCAACACTACTTAAATGTTTGGAACAAATTAAAAGAGAAAAATCTTGGAAATTACTCTGATTTGTACAATATCCAAGATGTTTTATTGCTTGCTGATATATTCGAAAATTTCAGAAACATTTGCCTTAATTGCTATAAACTCGATCCGGCACACTATCTAACAGCTCCCAGTCTCGCATGGGACGCAATGTTAAAATTAACGAAAATTGAGCTTCAGCTAATTAACGATTATAATATGTATTTGATGATTGAAAAAGGCATTCGCGGGGGCATTTCTCAGTGTATTAAACGATATGTGAAAGCAAATAACAAATATTTGAAAGATTTCGATAAGACAAAGCCCGAAAACTATTTGTTATACGTTGATGCTAATAACCTTTATGGGTATGGCCTAATGCAAAAACTGCCGTTTAGTGATATCAAGTGGATGGATCCAAAAACTTACACAACTGAAGAATGGAAAGAAGCAATTTTGGAACTCACTGGCGACGAAGATTATGGCTATATTCTCGAAGTTGATCTTGGATATCCAACGAATTTACACGAACATCACAAGGATTTACCTCTTGCTCCAGAACATTTTAAAAACAAACTTTGCACAACTCTACTGGATAAAACTGAATACGTTGTTCATTCGAGAAATTTGAAGTTCTATTTGGAACAAGGTATGATTTTGAAACATGTGAATAGAGTTATTGCATTCGATCAGAAGCCTTTTATGAAAGAATACATTGATTTTAACACAAACATGAGAACCAAAGCTACAAGCGACTTTGAAAAGGACTTTTATAAGCTGATGAACAACTCAGTTTTTGGAAAATCTATGGAAAATGTGAGAAACAGATGTGATATTAAGCTTGGAAATGAAGAATTTTCAATGAAACAAGCTAAGAAAACAAATTTCAAATGCTTTAACATCTTTGACGACAACTGTATAGCGAGTCACATGTACAAACAAAAGGTTAAATTTAACAAACCGATTTACATAGGATTTTCAGTTCTCGACCTCTCAAAATTGCTAATGTACGAGTTTTATTACAACAAATTAAAGAAGTTTGATCCAGATTTGAATCTGTGTTACATGGATACAGACAGTTATTTTCTAGAATTGAAACGAGATCCTTTTAAAATTATTAAAGAAAATATAGATGACTTTGATACAAGTGATTATCCAAAAGATCATGAATGTTTCACTACTAAAAATAAGAAGGTAATAGGGAAATTCAAAGACGAATTGAACGGCGAGATATTAGAAGAATTTTGTGGTTTAAGATCAAAGATGTACTCGTACAAATATCTAGACAAAAATCCAGTTAGGTGTAAAGGAATTAAGAGAAGCGTTGTAAATAAAACAATAAATATCGAAAACTTGAAGAGATGTTTGTTCGAAGATAAAGAAGAATTTAGGGAGATGACTGTAATAAAAAGCTATAAACATGAATTGTACACAGTTACCATAAACAAGCTGGCACTGAACGCTAAAGATGATAAGAGAATTGTCCTAGAAAATAAGATCGATACAGTACCGTATGGCTATGAAGCAAAATCTGATATATTAGATGAGTTAAATAAACTTGGAAACTTTGACATGTAAATGGAAGATGATTTGATTCACTGCCACAAATGCAAGAAAAAAACGAAAAATATAGATTCTAAAATCGTTCAAACTCAAAACGGGTTGTATAGAATTGCAGCAAAATGTTCAAAATGTAAGACAAATAAGAGTAAATTTATAAAGAATCCAAATGAAAAACAAGTAAAGAAAGAATCTAAGAATAAGGAAGAAATCGAGATTGAAGCTAGAGAAATTCATGCACCAGTACGAAAGAAGTTTAAAAAGAGAAAAATTATAACATTAGGAATTGACGATTTATGGGCAGCAGATTTAGTTATAATGTCTAACTATTCAGATCAAAATGATGGATTTAAGTATATGTTAAATGTTATTGATACTTTCTCAAAATATGCTTGGTCAAGAGCTATCAAAAGAAAAAACGGCAAGGATATTTCAAAAGCTTTCGAAGATATAGTAAAAGATGCCATAAGGATCAATCACAAACCTCCTAACCTACTTCATACAGATAAGGGTTTAGAGTTTAAAAATAAAGAATTTAACGATGTTTTGAGGAAATACAACATTAAGATTTATCATACTGAAAACGAAGAGAAATCAAGTATTGTAGAGAGATATAACAGAACTCAAAATGAGAGAATGAAAGTAATTTTTGAGATTAATAAAAACTTTAAATGGATCGATATTCTTCAAAAAATCGTAAAGAAATATAACGATACTGTTTCATAGCACAATCAAAATGAAGCCTAAAGACGTAGATAAAGATGCAGAAAAAGAGTTATTAGAGTCGGTTTTTTAAGTATGTTCCACCAGAAATTCACACGAAAACTAAATTTAAAGTCAATGATCATGTAAGAATTGTTAGTAAAAAACAAACATTTTCGAACAAATATAAGAACAATTGGCCAAGAGAAATCTTTGTGATTTATCAAATTAATAACACAGATCCTGTAACTTATAGTATAAAAGATTTAAATAATGAAGAAATAACCGGAAAGTTTTATGAATATGAATTGAGAAAGTCAAAGATTTTTTCTATATAAATGGAGGCCCAAAAGAAATGTTCAATGTGCAAAGAATTAAAAGGTTTTGAAGAATTTTATAAAGATAAGAGTAGAAAAGATGGAATTATTTATAATTGTAAAGATTGTTATAGGAAGTATCATAAAGAGCTGTATGATAAAATAGAAAAATTAACTTTGGAAGAGAAAGAATGTCTTAAATGTAAAGAAACTAAAAAAATTTCAGAGTTTAATAGTGATCACTATAGTAGAGATAAGAAAGACTCATATTGTAAAGATTGTGTAAAGAAGAATCACCATAGATTATATTATGAAGATACTCAATGTGAATGTGGAAGAACTATAAAATGGTTAAATAATTATCAAAAACATTTACAAACAAAATATCATAATTCAAGAGTTTAACATTTTCATCGTGTAATAATTTTTTCTATATAAATGGAGTCTCAAAAGAAATGTACAAAAGTGTCAAGAAGAGAATAGAAAAGACTGTTATTGTAAGGAATTATATGATAAAATGAACAAATTAACTTTAGAAGAGAAAAAGTGTTACTTTTGTAAAGAAATTAAAAATATTTCTGAATTTAATAACTGGCAGTATAGTAAAGATAGAAAAGATGCTTTTTGCAAAGATTGTGCTAAAAAAATTTTTCAGCGAAAGTTATAAAAACGAAATGCCTTGTGAATATGAAAAAAGAATTCTACGATGGTTACCTAGTTATGCTAAACATTTACAAACAAAATATAATAAATCGAGAGTTTTTAGTAAAATTTAGAAACATTTTCATCGTGTAATTTAGATATTCTATAAATCAGTCGAGATTCTGCCATATTTGTAGTAAAATGATTTCCGTTGTATAAAATATTCAAAGATTCTTTCATTTGGTTGTAGAGATTTATACTATTTGGATCTCCATGTCTTAATAAAAATTTCCATTTCTGGGTAATCAATTTCAAGTTCTTTCAATCTTTTCGGTATTTCTCTCTTTTGAGCTCTGATAACGTAATAAGGCCATTCCCACATGTGATTCTTCTTAATTAACACAAAAACATGGTGTTTTTTCTTATCAAAATCTTTACAAACAAGATCTGGTTTCATTAAGTCAATTTTTACACTTTGTTTTGCAATTATTTCCGTTTTGATTTCATCTTTAATTTGCAAGTGCTTAACTTTGTCCTCTAAATATTTAATCTTGTTTTCAAGTTTGTACACACCAAATTTACGAATGCTTGGTAAAACATCTCTCGTAACCCATTGTTGAAAGCTTTTTGCTTCTATTTTATGAGATCTTAAAATTAACGAATAAAGTCCTGATTCATTAATGAAAATAGTATCTTTGTGAATATTTGCGAGGTGGCCCTCGAGGGCTACCTTATCTTTTAGATAAAAGTATTGAGATTTGTCACCTTCATCGACATTATTTCTAATCGCTTTTTCTGTATTGTTATATTCCAATATTTCTGCAACATCTTTAGCCTTAAACCAAAATTCATTATTTTCGTCAACAATTGTTAAAATTTCTTTATTATTGAATTTTAGTTGATTATTTCTTAGATCTATGACTGACTCCATTTAGATAGAAAAAATTTAACAAGCAATTTTTATTTTGAGAGACCTGGTTCATTAATAAAAACAGTACAGGGATGAAGATTGTTAAGGGGCCATTCGAATAGACCCTTGTTTTTTAAGTAAAAATATTGAATTTTGTCATCATCATCAACGTTTAATATGATTGCTTGTCTAGTGTTTTCATATTCTAATATTTCTGCAACATCTTTCGCTTTAAACCAGATCACATTGTTTTCGTCTACAATAGTTAAGATATTCGTGTTATCGAATGTAAGTTGGTTATTGAGCAGATCCACAACTGACTCCATTTAGAAAGAAAAAATTTAACAAGCAATTATTTGAGTGTAAAGTCCAGATTCATTAATAAAAATTGAACTAGGATGTAATGTTTGTAAGAGTCGCGATTCGATACCCTTGTCAGAACGTATGTTTTTGAATATTTTCTCGGGGTCTATGGCATAGACTCTTGTAATTTATACATTCAAAAGTTGTTTTCTTGAAAATTTGAAGGTAAGAACGATTCGTTCCCCCCCTTGATTCATCATTCTTTCGACAATCTTAAATATATTGTTGTTTTACTCTCATTATTTAATAAATTTCCCTCAGAGTCTTGTATAGTTAGAACGATTTTTTGAATTCTTTTAATATTTTTTCTAATCGGAATATAATAAATTTCATTCGGTTTTTCACTGATTTTTGATCCATAAGCAACATTTGGGAAAAATGTGTACAAAATTTTCAGATTCTTTGTGTAAATGTTCGGTATGATTTTCAAAACTAGGTTCAACGAGATTGCAGTGCACTTCAATTACATCGAACGGTCTAAATTTTGGCGTTTTATTTCCTAAATATACCTGATTTGGGCTCAATAGTTTCTTGAACAAACCCTAACAAATCTACAATAATTGCTGAAAACATTATTCTTACTGGTGATTTTATTTGAATTTTATTAGAGAGATAATTTTTTTGCATTTCAAACTTGTTTTCGTCAAAGTTTAAAGATTTATCTGATTGTTTGAATGTTTTCAGATAATTTTTAAGGGAATTTTTTATTTGATCGAAAGTATAATATCCTTTGTTTAAACCATAGTATTTTGTTATGTTCTTCTCACTAAATCCTATGCAATAAGGAGAACTTTCACTAATATTTATTACAAAATTGTCAGAATAAAAACCGCTTAAACCGATAAAATAATTTGATTCTTCCTCTAAGTGTATAGGATGTTCCAAGTTTAAAACTAATTTAGAGCTTTCTGAAGTCAACTTGAACAGCTTCATTTTCGCAAGCGTTGCTTCAAGATGAAAATCTTCTATTTAAATGGAGAAATTTTTAAAGCAAAAAGATCAGATAAAACTTCAAACGTTTGAAGAAAATAAGAAAGATCAACCAATCAGATTGTTAATTGTTGGTTCAAGTGGATGTGGAAAAACAACTTTATTATTGAATTTCATCTACAATAGGTTGATTCCTTATTCCAATTTGTACGTATTTAGTAAATCTTTAGAACAAGACGCCTATAAAAAATTACAAGAAAGATTTGAAAATATTGAGAAAAACTTAAACAAAAAAATATCACATTTTTATAATGCTTCTGAGGACATAGTTCCGTTAAGCGAATGTAAACCAAATTCTTTAATCGTTTTTGATGATTGTATTTTAGAAAATCAAGACGTTATTAAGGAATATTTCGTAATGTCTCGTCACAAAAATATCTCTTGTATCTATCTTTCCCAATGCTTTTCAAAGGTTGATAAACAAGTTATAAGAAATAACCTGAATATGTTGTGTATTTTTAAGCAAGACGATCACTATTCGAGAAAGATTTACAACAATTATGTGGGATCTGATATGAGTTTTAACCACTTTATTGAGTTATGTGATAAAATTTGGAAAGAAGACTACGGATTTTTTAACTATTAATCTAACTTTGAAGCCTAAAAATGGTAAATATTTGAATAAATTTTCCAATATAAACGTGTGATAATCTAGTTGTTTTCATGATTTTACGTTCACGTTTACGTTTCGTGTTCTCGTTTTTACGTTCCACGTTCACGTTCCACGTTCACGTTCCACGTTCACGTTCATGTTTCACGTTCATGTTTCACGTTCATGTTTCACGTTTCACGTTCACGTTCATGTTTCACGTTCATGTTTTACGTTCGTGTTTCACGTTCGTGTTTTCACGTTCATGTTTCACGTTCGTGTTCATGTTTCACGTTCATGTTTCACGTTCGTGTTTACGTTTACGTTTCACGTTCGTGTTTCACGTTTTACGTTCGTGTTTCACGTTCCGTGTTCACGTTTCGCGTTCACGTTTCCACGTTCCACGTTCCACGTTCACGTTTCAAAATTTTCCTAAATAAATGGCGAAAGTAACTTCTGAAGAGGCGAAAAAAACTTGATCAAATCGAAAAAGAAAGAAATTAATCAAAGAATTTAAAGAACAGATTCGAATTGATGAAAAAGAACAAGAACTTATTCAAAAAATTAATCAACCTGTAACATCTGCAATAAAAAATGTTGAGGGCAAAATTGAAAATGTTTTAAGCGATAATCAAAATTTGATGAATTTGGTTCCAGTTGTACGACAATTTGCTGATATTTCGATACCAGAATCTGAGTTTGAATTGCCAAAATTACCATCTTCAACACCATTTAGACCTCGAATCATTGAAGACTCTACCATAGTTGAACCAATAAGTCCTGGAACAACGGATATAATAATTGGTGAAATTGGTAAAAAATTTCTTCCTAGAGCAAAGGATGATAAATTTGGTTTGTATTGGGACAGAAAAAAGAAAAGTTTTATGATTGGAAATTTGCCCGTGAATTTTGAGCATAATGATATCATTATTAATGAAAAAACATATGAAGGAAACTCAAGGTTTATGGAGATTATTAACAGGCACTGATGTTCCAAAAGACGGTTTATATTCTGAAGAAGACTTGAAAAAGTATACAGAAATTTTATGGAAATCTGATTCAATTTACAAAAATAATGATCCATCAACTAAGAAACCAAAGTCAAGTAAAGGTAAAAAATATCTCAATTTGATTAAACCAATTTGGGAAAAAAGAATCGAAGGATCAGGTGTGAGAAAATACAGTGATAATAAGATTGAGTACAGATATATCGACGATTTGACAAAACTCGATGGAATTATAAATTAAATTTATGCTCAAGAAAAGGCTGGAAACAACAATTTTTTGAACGAAAAGAAAGCGATTAAAGATTTTATTTCGAACAAACTTGATGAAATGATTGAAAAACCTGATGGAATTAAATATTTAAAACGAGTTTTGCCGGCAATAAGTTCATCTATGATTGAGGGTAGTGGACTTTTGAATGATTTTTATCAACAATTTACCTTTTGAATTACACGTACCAACTTATCAGTATCTGGGGCCTGGCACAAAACTCGAAAAAAGACTAAAAAGAGGAGATCCTGGTATAAATAAATTAGATCAAGCTGCTATGGAACACGATATTTTTTATGCAAAACATAGAGAGACAAATTCCAGACATATCGCAGATAAAGTTTTGCAAGATAAGGCAATGGATAGATTTTTATCAAAAGATGCTAGTTTAGGTGAAAGATTTGTTGCACTTCCAACAGCTGGAGCAATGTTTTTGAAGAGAAAACTAGGAAATGGGAATCGAAGAGAACTTGAAATTTTAACTATATAAATGGAGGTGAACGTAAACTTCAGCAAAAATCAGAAAGAAAAAATAAAATCCGCTTTTAAGAAGAAAATACCCGTTAGTATTCAATTTAAAATAGATCAACTAAAAAACGGCGAAGATAAGATATTTTTAACAAATAGACAATACAATAAACTCGAAAAACATAAGAAAAACAATAAAGGAACCAGAATAGAATTTTCTTATAATCAGTTGAAAGAACTTAAAAATGGTGGACTTTTGAAAGATTTATTAGATTTTGGAGAAAATATTCCAGTTGTTAAAAATGTTGTTCCTTATGTTCGTAAAGCTGCTCCAATCGTTAAAAAAGATGTGATTCCTATTGTTCGAAACATTTTAAATTGGTTAGATAAAGAGTTGGAAGATGTTACAGGATCTGGATTAGATGAAAAAACTTTGAATTACGTGAAATCAAACATTGAAAAAAAAATTTAAACCTTTAAACATTCGGGGAATTGGAAGAAATCTGCAAAAATATTAAACATTTTAGAGGAATCTTCATGAGAGATACATTACCTGAAAAAGTTAAGAAATTTGAATGTGGAATTGTGAATTTAGACTCGATTATGGGAAGTGGAAACACATTGGATTTGTTATTATAAAAATGATAAGATTGCGTTTTATTTTGATTCGTATGGAAGAATTGAGGACAAACCACCTATAGAATTGATTAAATATTTGAAAAAATCAAGCGTTTACTACAATGATTCTCAGATTCAAGACTATAAAGATCCCCCAATTTGTGGTCATTTATGTGTTTTTGTGTTGAATGAACTGAGTGATGGTAAAGATTTTAAAGAAGTTGTTAACAAATTATTGCTTAATAAATATGGATTCACAAAATATTTTTGACGTATTTGGAACACAAATTATTCAAAATGTAGATAATAGTTTTGAATTTTGATAGTTTGAGAAATGAGTTTGATAACAAGTTAGAAAATATATTACAAAACCTTCCAGATTCAGATATGTTTTGCTGTCGAGATTGAAGATTTTAAAGCAGAATATGATAACAAACTTGCAAATTTCATGAGTTCAAATGAAGTTGCTGATAAAATAAAAACATTGGAAAAAGAAGTTGATGATGGTGTAAAAAAATTATTTACCAATTTAATGTCTCACATCGAAAAAGCTGATGAAATTACTGAAGCGATCAAAGTTGAAAAGAATTATGTTAGTTTGGCTAATAAGAAAAGAATTGTCGGTGTTCGACCTGGTATTGACAAACATGATGTTGTTGTTAAAGAACAAATTTTAAAACCTCTAAAATTATCAGAAAACATCGATATTGTTGATTTACATGATCCGAATGTTAAAAATGCCTTAGATTTTAAAGGAAAAAGAATTAGCGGTGTTAGTAAAGGAATTAATCCATTTGATGTTGTTGTAATGATTCAATTAGAAGATCCTATTAAAATGTTTAATGAACTAAAACAAAATTATGAGAATCATAAACAGCATGTTAAAGATTTTACAACAGAAGTCTATGAAAAACTTGAAGCGAGAAGTAAAAGATCAGTAGACGATGTTGGTGAATTACTTGATAAAGTAAATAAACTAGAAGAAAACTTTAATACATATAAAAATAGTGTTAATGTATTAGTTGGTGAAGTAATTAACAAAATTCTGGAAGATTTTTGATACACATTTCAATGAGGAAAATAAACATTTTTGAAAATTTTGGTACACGTTTAAATGAGCAAATAACACATAATAATGAATTACTTACAAGAATAGAAGATCGATACTCTTTATATCTCGATAAAGTAAATAAACTAGAAGAAAACTTTAATAAATTTAAAGAAGATGTCGATAAAACTTTTGAAAACATCGACAACAGATTTAATGGAGTAGGCGGCTATGATGACTAATTTTCCTTATATAAATGGCGCTCATATATTGTGTGAGATGTAAAGAAAAAACTGCAACAAATGATATAAAATACTATGCAAACATCAATGGAGTTAAGAGAATATCTGGAAAATGTGCTGAATGTAACTCAAAAAAGAGTCAATTTATAAAAACTTGATTTTGAAATTTTTTCCTAATAAATAGAGATGGCGGGACATTACAGTGCTTTCGATCTTTTTATAATGCAACACGAAAGAGATTTGAAAAAAGAACATTGGGATGACATTTCTCAAAAATATGAATTATCCGAAGATATGATGAGATTATACGTAAACAAATTGAATTGGTATAACATTGCTAAATATCAAACTTTATCATCAGAGTTCATTCAAGAAAATATACATTATCAATTAAAAGATCATATGTCTGTTCTTTGTCTCTATCAACACTTGAGTATAAAGTTTTTGGATGAAAATAAAGATACAGTTGATTGGAACAATATTATAGATAGCGGTTACTATCCTGTGCAGATTTTATTGAAATATGTGACCGAGATCGCAAAATTTAAGGAAGAGAAATCCTGAATATGACGAAGTAGATCATTAAAAATGACTCTAATCTTTTTAATTATTTTACTAAAATTTATATCTTTTCTTATAAAAACGTACATTAGATCGATGAAAAAAATGATATATTTCTTATACACGATGTTTAAAATTTCTAAATTTTCTCTTATTAAATGGCGGACTACAGAAAAATATGCTAGTGATATTGAAAGGGCGGAGTTTAAAAATTTCTATCCAATTAGTAAACAACATTTGAATGAACCGAATAAAAGAACTGAGTTTAATATTGATTTTGGAGATAACTTTTGCTCGTCTAACTTCCAGTTTTTATATTTCTGGAACTTTAACAAAACAAGATGGTCAAGCATATCTTGGAACTGATAATGTTAGATTAATCGATAATTTGTATACCGTTTTTATTTTCTAAGATTGAAGTAAGAAAACACAATAAATTGATAGAAGAAGTCGAAAACTGTGGCCAATTAAGCACAATTAAAGGAACTATTTCGTATTCAAAAAGTGATGTTATTTCTCAAACTTCTAATGGCTTTGAATCAGATTTTAAATTTGGTGTTTTTGAAGCAGCTGGAAATTTATCTCATTTTGGATTAGGATTTTTTGAAAATGTTACTATTCCGATCTATAAAGGAGGATTTTATCTAAGTTTTATAAGAGCAGAAGACGATGATGTGATTCTGAAGACTGCAACTGGAAATGTTATGCCTGTTGATGGAAAAATAACAATTACAGATTTTTTTATTAGAGTTCCAATGATTGATTATAAAACCACGAGTAAAATTAGGTTGATTGATGAAATTACAAAAAGTCAAAACATTATGTTTAATTTTCTAGATTGGCAATGTATTGAACAAAAAGGTATTTCCGGAACAACTTATTCGTTCGACATCAACAAATATTTATAGAAATATCTTCAATCCCAAGTTCGTTATCATAGGTTTTCAAACAGATAGACAGAATAATCAAGAAAAAAAATCCTTCAAAGTTTGATAGTTTGGATGTAAAAAATATCAGAGTAAAATTGAACGGTTTCTTATTATCCAGATGAATTACAAAATTTAAACATTTCAGGAGGTCTTTTCAGAATCATGTATCAGATGTATCAAGATTTTAAGAAAGTTTACTGTAATAATAAGGAAATGTATTACAATCCTAAAGAATTTTTAGCGAATAGACCTATTTATGTCATTGATACAACAAAGAGTATGACAAATATTTTCTGGTTCAAAGAACGATATAATTATCAATATGGATTTTCAAAATGCTGTTACAAACGCGATTTGTTATGTTGTGGTGGTTTCTGAGAAATTTTTAGCCTATGATGTGATTAAGAACGATATTAGAGAAATTCAGTAAAAATCATCGTATTTTCTATATTATTCATCGGCACTAACTATGACGTAGGCGTTACCACTAGGAACGCGGTGACCTCGACTGTTTGTTTCACTAACTATGACGTAGGCGTTACCACTAGGAACGCGGTGACCTCGACTGTTTGTTTCACTAACTATGACGTAGGCGTTACCACTAGGAACGCGGTGACCTCGACTAACTTCATAATAATTTCATGACGTATGCGTTACCACTAGGAACGCTGAGACCTTGAGTTTGTTTCCTAACTGAAAATAAATCAATATTCTTCCATATGAGAGTTACTTTTTTTTTTTCTCCCATTCCCATATGTTTTTTTCAGCTTTGATCATCAGCAGCTGTTTGGAAAGAAGAAAAACATGTTAGTTCAGTAATGTGTGGTTACTTTTTTTTTTGTCCAGATGTTTCTTTTCAGTTGTGCTCTAAAACTTGCAGTCCCTCCCCACGTCATAGTACTGTTTTGATAACCATAGTTGGTGTCTTTCTTCATAGGAATCACATGGAATATTATCTACAGTAATACCTTTTGTTTCACACAAAATGTGGCTATATTCTATAAGAAAAATTCTATAATGCTCTTTAATGAATTGTGTTGATAAATCTTGATACTTACAAAAATTCCTAAGAAATTCATCAATTAAGTCTTGATTATCTTGAAAGGACGTATAATATGGGAAAAATTTCATAAAAAAACGATGAAAACTCTCTGTTTGTTTATTTTTTACTTTCTTTTCAATATCTTTCGTAATTATATTAAATATATAATCCCTTATTTTTTTCGTTTTTTGTGTGTACACGTGTGCAGTTTTCGTTCTTTCTGCAAAAGACTCTACAAGTTCTTTTAATTCTGTTTCATTTAAGGAAAGTATCGAAGACGGTATCAACTGTTGTTGAAAATAAACCGGCAATTCACTGAATTCATCTTTGTTGCACTGTTTTAATGCTAGAAATTGTAGAGACTTTGGTGAGTTCATGTTGTTTGGTGACTATTTAGTAGAATAGATTTTTTATTTAAGAAAAATAATTTGCTAAATTCATATTATTCTCTTTCATTCCTTCTAAAACTTCAAAAAATATACTCCTTTCGCTGATGAAAAATCTCGATTTCTTCCGGAATAATCTTTGTAATCATAGACAAAATATCCTAAATAGTTGTACAATAGAATGAAATTATTTCTATTTATCTCTGTTGTAGAAATGTAAACACAAACATTTGCGCTGAAAAAATTTATATCTCGGCAGAGTTAGTTCCATAATCTCCATTTATAAAAAAATCTTTTTTTGTTTTAAATGGAAGAGTACAATGCCAACTGTTACAAGTGTTATAATAGAGGAGAAATTATTGATAAAAGATATTTAGTTTGTAGAGATTGTAATTTAATTTTGTATGAAAGACCTAAACCTAAGAAATTTCGAAATAAACTAACACATTTGAATAATCTGCTTATGAAATTACAATACGGAGACAAGAAGCAAACAAAATTTGTTACAGAATTTAGAAAACAGAATAAAAATTTTTACTTATCTCTTGGAACCATTGACAAAATTATTTTCCTTTTCAAAGAATACATTAGGTTTGTAGGTATCGATACACACGTTTATTATGAAAAGATATTACCTGTATTTTTTCATTATCTGGATATTGAATTTGTCTACGATTTTAAGCCAGAAATCCTCGATGATTTTATAGTACATTTGGAGAAATTAAACGAAGAACCTTCGTGAAAAGAATGCGGTTTTACTCACATTCTCCCCGACTTTCTCGAGTGATTGTTAGCAAAATTTCATTTTTTCCGTCTTTAAATTTTTTCTATTTAAATGGAGTTCTTGAAGGAGTTAAATGATATTGGAGAATGTAAGTTTAAAGAGTATAAGAAGTTGAATGAATTGGAAGAAAGGAAGAAACATAGAATCTTGAATTTGGAGAAAATGAAAGATAAATTCGGGTTTACAATAATTGCCGAGTTGGAAGATTGTAAAGTACACTTGCCGAACAGATTTTTGACTGTTTTTTGGATGAGAAAAAGATTAAAGAATTAAACAAAAATGAAAAATTACACTTGGTTGTTACTGGAAAGAAGACTATTAAAGATAAAGACTGTGTTACAATTAACTTTGTAGAATAAAGATTTTTTATTAAGATTTTTTGATTTTTTCATTAAAACAGCTTATAAATGTAGAAGCAAACATTGAACAGTAAAACAGCTAAAGATTCGGTTATTTAAACATTCGTGCTTTCCTGTTAGATTTTATTAGATTTGTTTATGGTTCAATGGACAGTATTTTACATTGATTTTCTGTCTGTCCCAAAAGTGGTCTAGAACCGGCATATTCATATCTACTTGTGTGTGTGTGTGTGTGTGTGTGTGTGTGTGTGTGTGTGTGTGTGTGTGTGTGTGTGTGTGTGTGTGTATGTGGGTGTATAGATATATATATATATATATATTGATTTTGCATTTTACGCAACAGGAGATAAAAATATAATAACTGAAACTAATTATAGCATCAAATTACATATATACACATATACATACATACATATATATGAAGTACAACAAATAAACTTTGTGTAAAATTAACTTTCGATCTTCTATATTCACATGCATATATGTATATATATATATATATATATATATAATATATACATATACACTTTCCACATTTATTCTGCTTTAGAAGCAAACATATCCAACAAAAGCTAAAAAAAAAAAAATATATATATATATATATAAAATATATATATATAATTATATATAAAATATATATATATATATAATATATATATATATATATATATATATATATATATATATATATATATATATATATATATATATATATATATATATATATATATATATATATTTAAATTGTAGCGACCAACCAAACAGACGGTTTAATACCATTGTTTTATAGTGCAAATATTAACAGAACGATTATAATGTTACCTTATTTGTAATCGTTTAAATAAAGCACTTTTTCTTCTTCTACTCGTATTGTTACAAACATTCCTACAAGGGTAAAAACATCAAAATGGGAACTGAAAACAAACTCTTGGGTATTATTAAAATGACGAACGCTTGAGTGAAATATATAAATACCAAGAAACATGAGTTTTACATGGACTTAAATAAACTTACAGACAACGTCTTCACTTTACTAAAAGCGCCGTTTCGTAGAAAGTTCGCCTCAGTAAATATCGCAAACACAGTTTATCTCTGGTGGGTTACCGAAACTATAACGCATGTTGGTAGCTAACAAGTTGCTAACCAGTGCTGATAACGTCTGCAGTTTACCAGATATCATGTAAGGTGTTCGGGTATTTACTATTATATGTGTGTGTGTGTGTGTAATGTATGTATGTGGGTGTATATATATATATATATATATATATATATATATATATAAATATATATATATATTGATTTTGCATTTTACGCAACAGGAGATACAAATATAATAACTGAACTAACTAATTATAGCAACAAATTACATTGCTGTTAATGTTATTGTCTTTTTAAGTTTAGATAATACAAATTTTAAAGCTGATTTTTTTTTGTTTTTTAAGCTTTTTGTTAGATATGTTTGCTTCTAAAGCAGAATAAATGTGGAAAGTGTATATGTATATATATATATATATATACACATATTATATACATATATATATATGTATGTATGTAATACACACACACACACACACACACACACTACACACACACATATATATATATATGTATGTATGTATATATCATATATACACATATACATACATACATATATATGAAGTACAACAAATAAAACTTTGTGTAAAATTAACTTTCGATCTTCTATAATTTACATGGATATATATATACATTTTATTATATATATATATATATTTAAATGTAGCGACCAACCAAACAGACGGTTTAATACCATTGTTTTATAGTGCAAATATTAATCAGAGGATTATCATGTTACTTTTATTTGTAATCGTTTAAATAAAGCACTGTTTTCTTCTTCTACTCGTATTGTTACAAACATTCCTACCAGGGTAAAACATCAAAATGGAACTGAAAACAAACTCTTGGTTATTATTTAAAATGACGAACGCTTGAGTGAAATATATAAATACCAGAAACAATGAGTTTACATGGACTTAAATAAACTTACAGACAACGTCTTCACTTTACTAAAAAAGCGCCGTTTCGTAGAAAGTTCGCCTCAGTAAATATCGCAAACACAGTTTATCTCTGGTGGGTTACCGAAACTATAACGCATGTTGGTAGCTAACAAGTTTGCTAACAGTGCTGATAACGTCTGCCAGTTTACCAGATATCATGTAAGGTGTTCGGGTATTTACTATTATATGTGTGTGTGTGTATGTATGTATGTGGGTGTATATATATATATATATATATATATATATATATATATTGATTTTGCATTTTACGCAACAGGAGATACAAATATAATAACTGAACTAATTATAGCAACAAAATTACATTGCTGTTAATGTTATTTCTTTTTAAGTTTAGATAATACAAATTTTAAAGCTGATTTTTTTTGTTTTTTTTAAGCTTTTGTTAGATATGTTTGCTTCTAAAGCAGAATAAATGTGGAAAGTGTATATGTATATATATATATATATATACTACACATATATATACATATAATATATATGTATGTATATACACACACACACACACACACACACACACACACACACACACACACACACACACAATATATATATATATATATGTATTGTATGTATATACATATATACACATATACATACATACAATATATATGAAGTACAACAAATAAACTTTGTGTAAAATTAACTTTCGATCTTCTATATTTACATGGATATATATATACATTTATTATATATATATTATATATATATATATATATATTTAAATGTAGCGACCAACCAAACAGACGGTTTAATACCATTGTTTATAGTGCAAATATTATCAGAGGATTATCATGTTACTTTATTTGTAATCGTTTAAATAAAGCACTTTTTCTTTTTCTACTCGTATTGTTTACAAACATTCCTACCTCAGGGTAAAACATCCAAAATGGAAACTGAAAACAAACTCTTGGTTATTATTAAAATGACGAACGCTTGAGTGAAATATAT
Source organism: Homalodisca vitripennis (assembly GCF_021130785.1). Classification (NCBI taxonomy): domain Eukaryota; kingdom Metazoa; phylum Arthropoda; class Insecta; order Hemiptera; family Cicadellidae; genus Homalodisca; species Homalodisca vitripennis. The sequence goes on from NW_025779427.1 coordinate 58,046, forward strand.
TAATACCAGAAACATGAGTTTACATGGACTTAAATAAACTTACAGACAACGTCTTCACTTTACTAAAAGCGCCGTTTCGTAGAAAGTTCGCCTCAGTAAATATCGCAAACACAGTATTATCTCTGGTGGGGTTTTACCGAAACTATAACGCATGTTGGTAGCTAACAAGTTGCTAACAGTGCTGATAACGTCTGCAGTTTACCAGATATCATGTAAGGTGTTCGGGTATTTACTATTATATGTGTGTGTGTGTGTATCGTATGTATGTGGGTTGTATATATATATATATATATATATATATATATATAATATATATATATATATATTATATATATATTGATTTTGCATTTTACGCAAACAGGATAGATACAAATATAATAACTGAACTAATTATAGCAAACAAATTACATTGCTGTTTAATGTTATTTCTTTTTAAGTTTAGATAATACAAAATTTTAAAAGCTGATTTTTTTTGTTTTTTAAGCTTTTTGTTAGATATGTTTGCTTTCTAAAGCAGAATAAATGTGGAAAGTGTATATGTATATAATATATATATATATTACACATATATATGCATATATATATATATATATGTATGTATGTATATATACACACACACACACACACACACACACAACACATGATATATATATATATATATATATATATGTATGTATGTATGTATAAACATATATACACATATACATACATACATATATATGAAGTACAACAAATAAACTTTGTGTAAAATTAACTTTCGATCTTCTATATTTACATGGATATATATATACATTTTATTATATATATATAATATATATATATATATATATATATATATATATATATATTTTAAATGTAGCGACCAACCAAACAGACGGTTAAATACCATTGTTTTATAGTGCAAATATTATCAGAGGATTATCATGTTACCTTATTTGTAATCGTTTAAATAAAGCACTTTTTCTTCTTCTACTCGTATTGTTACAAAAACATTCCTACCAGGGTAAAACATCAAAATGGAACTGAAAACAAACTCTTGGTTATTATTAAAATGACGAACGCATTGAGTGAAATATATATAAATACCAGAAACATGAGGTTTACATTGACTTAAATAAACTTACAGACAACGTCTTCACTTTACTAAAAGCGCCGTTTCGTAGAAAGTTCGCCTCAGTAAATATCGCAAACACAGTTTATCTCTGGTGGGTTACCGAAACTATAACGCATGTTGGTAGCTAAACAAGTTGCTAACAGTGCTGATAACGTCTGCAGTTTTACCAGATATCATGTAAGGTGTTCGGGTATTTACAATTGAATTTAAGGACAATAGACGCCAGTGAACTATAGAACTGTAATATTTAAACAATTCTAAATATTGCTTGACGTGTCGTTTAAATGCTACAGCTACATTGTTGTACCGTTATTATAGTACATATATTAATTGACTTTGGAGCTAATATTCTATAAATCAAGAACAACTTTTCGGAAATACTTAATTTATTCCGATTTAAAGTTTACCCACAAAATTTAACAAAGTTTACAAACTTTAGATTTGATTTTCTTCAAAAAACTTCGCACAATCGGTCAAACTAATTAAGAGTCTGATCTAACTTAAAATGAAACTA
>NW_025779428.1:0-69544 GCF_021130785.1 Homalodisca vitripennis
CCTATGAAATTAACTGAAGAAGAAGAGATTTCGTACCAAAATGCAAACGTTTGTCATATCTGTGAATCATCTAGTGTTTTACTCCTGATAATGAAGTAAAAGATCACTGTCATTTAAACAGGAAAATATAGAAGAGCAGGTCATTCATCTTGCAATTTAAATTTGAAATTTCCTCAAAATATTCCAGTTTTCTGGCACAATATGTCAAATTATGATACTCACTTGTATATAAAAGAATTGGCTACACAATATGGAAATGTTGATTTGATCGCAAACACAGATGAAAAATATATAAATTATTCAGTAAATTCAGGATATGGATATGAGTTTGATGGTGAAAAACCTAGAAAATTTATAAAATTTTCATTTGTAAATACATTCAATTGATCATTATGGCCTCGTCTATTGAAAAATTAGCTAAATATCTCAAAAAAGATGATTTTTCAAGCATTTAAATAATTTTATACAAGATGGAAGAATATTGAATGAAATTATAGAAAGAGAGCCAAATGACGAAGAAGAGATTTTTAAAATATTGTCTGAAAAAGGCATATTTCCTTATGCATTTATCGATAGTATTGAAAAACTTGATTACAGAGAAGAGCTGAAAATTGAAGCTATAAAAATGAAGCAAAATCTTATATATTAGATGAATTAAATAAACTTGGAAACTTTGACGTATAAATGGAAGACGATTAAATTCACTGTCACAAATGTAAGAAAAAAAAAACGAAAAATATCGATTCTAAAATTGTTCAAACTGAAAATAGATTGTAGAGAATTGCTGCAAAATGTTCAAAATGTAAGACAAATAAGAGTAAATTTATAAAGAATCCTAATGAAAAACCTGATAAGATAGAATTGAAGAATAAAGAAGAGATAGAGATTGAAGCTAAAGAAATTCATGCGCCAGTACGAAAGAAATTAAAAAAAATATATATATAACTCTTGGAATTGATGATTTATGGGCAGGAGGAGAGATTTAGTTAATGTCTAATTGTAAATGATGGATTTAAGTATATGTTAAACGTTATTGATACTTTCTCAAAATATGCTTCATCAAGAGTGATTAAAAGAAAATACGGTAAGGATGTTTCAAAAGCTTTCGAAGATATAGTAAAAGATGCAATAAAAATCAATCACAACCCTCCAAATCTATTGCATACAGATAAGTGTTTAGAGTTTAAACATACAGAATTTAATGATGTTTTGAGGAAATATAATATTAAAATTCATCATACTGAAAACGAAGAGAAATCAAGTATTGTAGAGAGATATAACAGAACTTAAAACGAGAAAATGAAAGTTATTTTTGAGATTAATAAACACAAATGGATTGATATTCTTAAAAAAATAGTCACAAATTATAATAATACTGTTCACAGTACAATCAAAATGAAACCGAAAGATGTAGATAAATATGCAGAAAAGGAGTTATTAGAAACAGTTTTTTAAGTATCTTCCACCTGAAATTCACACGAAAACTAAATTAAAAATTAATGATCATGTTAGAATTGTTAGTAAAAAAAAAAAAAAACACATTTTCGAACAAATATAAGAACAATTCGAATCTTTGAGATTTATCAAATTAATAACACAGATCCTGTAACTTATAGTATAAAAGATTTAAATAATGAGGAATTAATCGGAAATTTCTATGAATATGAATTGAGAAAGTCTAAGCTGTAATTTTTCTATATAAATGGAGTCTCAAAAGATATGTTTAAAGTGTCAAGAATTTAAAGATTTTGAAGAATTTTCTAAAAATAAGAATACCAGATGGATTATACTATTATTGTAAGGATTGTAATAAAAATATATAGAAAAGAATTATACGATAAAATAGAAAAATTATCTTTGGAAGAGAAAGAATGCACACGGTGTAAAAAAGTTAAGAATATTTCTTTATTTAACAAATGGCATTATAGTAAAGATGAAAAACAAGCATATTGTAAAGAATGTATTAGAGAAATCTTTTCTAGACCAGTTCATTGCGTATGTGGAAGAGAAATTCAACATTTTATAATCTTCAAAGACATTTACAAACAAAATATCATAATTCAAGATTTTAGTATAATTTTAATAACATTATCATCGTGTAATTTAGATATTTTATAAATCGTCGTGCTAGTTTGACAAGGTTCTATCTGCCCTCCAACTAGTTTTCAGTAAATTGAGGTTAAAGTTTGAAATCTCTTTAACTTTTTTATTTATAGATATTTTGTTTCTGATTTTTTTTATTTACTACAATATAGGCATTATCTAAGTATGTATGTATAGAAATTAAACAATTTTGTACAGATTGGTTACATAAAAATACCCTTGTAATGCAGTTAGAACCTTGTCATAGCCAACTTGTGGAGCGTTTCACTATGGAGGTTCTAACACTGCGCTTAGAACTTTTGTCAAACTATTGTTTTGAATTAAAATGTCCAGTGACAAAGTTCTAACGGGTAAAATTAAATTATGTTTCAGTTTATTTTCTTTAGGATGATTCAATAATTGATTATTCTGAGGATATGGGAATAAATTAAGGGTAATTTAATAATCGGTAGTTATAGGTAATACAGGTACTTCCGCTATTATGTGTAATAGTAAGGAGAAAATTAGTATCACAAAATATGAAACTGAAGAATGTTTATTACAGAAACTTATAGTAACAAGTCAGGTTTTCAAATATTAATCAAAGTTTTTTTCTATTTACACCAGAATGCTCATGTTGCAAATCTCTTCTTTTTGATACTACATGTTTAGTACTGCCTTGTAGTTATCCCGGTCTTGCAGAGGCATGTAGGGAAAGGCGGTCTTGATGTCTTTCTTTTTTGCCTCCGACATCTCCATCCTAAATGTTTGTAGCTTTGGTGTTACATTTAAAACACTACTTGTACTTAGTGAGGAATGGGATTTTGTTCTCTTTGGTGTCTCATTATATTTCAAATTGACACCGTTCAAAGGCTCATACCGGTCATGGCTTGTTTTGTAGTCAACAATATGTAGTACCTGGGTGAATTTCAAGACCCCAACCTGGGTGAAGGGAATCAATTTGTAATTCAATAGTTTAGACGTAGCCGAAAAGTCTTTGAAATCTGTTTGTTTCATTTGGATGACTCTGTAGGGGTTGGTTCTGTTAACTTGTTTCAGAATTCGTATCAGACCAATAAGACTGTAGAAGTAAGTTTTTCTCATCAGTTTCTCGATTTCACTATGGGCATGGTCAACTTCCTGGATGCAAGAGTGCCCAGGAAGAGAATACTTCAATGTAAACTGATTTGAGAGTTTGGGGTTCTTTACAAAAAATGCAAAACTGCATTCGAAATAATACTATTTCGGTTCTGTGGTACGCACGAGTCCGACCATGTTACTAAATCTGTTATATCATTTTCATCCATTACCGTTTCAAGTATCTTATAAAAAGCACTTGCCAAGTCATTCCCTGCTCTTTCTGCCATTGTTTCATTCCACAGAGCACAGTAAACCTTTTTTGTAGTTGAAAGGTAAGCAGTTAGATTGTAAACATTCAATTTTCTTAAGTAAAAAAAAGGAACTTATGTCTGCATGTGGCGTTAGGATTACGTTCTGTAAATCAAGTAATAATGTCGGAATAGTTCGTTGTTTCTTTTCTTCAGCTCTTGTTTCTCTCATTTCCGTTTTTAAAACTTGATGCCTCTCGTATTCTCTCTTAAGATTGTCTTCCATAGAATCAGTTTTCTCAGCAACCAAGTATTTTTCGCATAGATCACAACGGTCTTTTTTGGAAACGTGAAACCCAAGGTTGAACTCTGAAGAAAATATGTGGTAGTAAAGAGATTTCTTTATAGGTTCTACATTTTCACAGCTGCATTTATCTTTATAAAGATCATATATTTTAGAAACATTAAGGTGTGATTCAAGATACTCTCGCTTGCTTTCAGCACGGCAGTAGTGCGACTGAACTTTAGGGAATGACTGAATGTGTGCTTTGGCAAAGTCAGCATCTCCATTTGGTTTACGCCTACTTCCTACAGTTCTTCCCCTCATATCTTTTGAAGGAGTGTTCGTTCTGACATTCTTACTGTTATGGGCCGTATATATTGGCTTTTGGGATATAGATAAGGTAGTAAGATAAAATGTCTTACACATCCTTATTTTCTCCCCTTTGACATGAAAAAAATATTTAAATGAGTAGTTGCGCCTTGATTTGGCAATAAAAGTATAACATGTTCATGTCTGCCATCAACATCATCATTACATAAGTTTTCTTCGCTTTCGTTATCTGTATTTTTTCTAGAAGTTGTACAGTTGCGTTCTGTAGAATTTATCAAGAAGTGCCTTTTCTCAGTAGTTGAACTCAGAGTAGTATGCAGCGAAAATTTCAGCCCGCTCGTCTTCTGATATTTTATTTCCACAAAGGAACTTACATTTAGCAGTGCAATCTTTCTTCGTTTTAATAGTTTTTTTTGAAACCTCATTCCCTCTCCGGCTTATATATTCTTGACCTCCTTGGTGTGCTTTCTTTCTTTTAGAACATACCCAACATCCAGGGTTTGCAAACTCTTTTTCTAACATTTTTCTTTGGAGTGGTTTGTTTCTGAGCTCTAAAACATACAAAAAACCTCAGGAAAAATGTAATAGAATTTATTTCAATATATTGAACAATAACTATGTTAAATGAATTCAAGTATAAGTTGTATGCTCACTGGATAAGCTAATTTGCATTGTAGCCAATCTGTGGGTGACGGTTCGCACTGGACACCGCAGTCCATTGTCGCGGAAGCTCGGGCGCTCTGGTCGACGCGAGATGCGTTCACTTGAAAGATCTAGCAAACGAGTGTCTGATTCTATAGTGTGGTTTAGCAGCTTTTGGTATTCACTCTCAAGGCGCTCAATCTCTTTTCTGAGTCGGGAAATCTCCGCTACCGGATCTTCAGATATTTTGTTGTTTATATCTCTTTGTTCTGTTGTACCAGAAACTAATACTTGATCACTAATAATGATACTTCCTTATTTTCGATTATCCCCACCACTGTCAGGTCCCCATTCGTGGTGGTCATTGGGCTAGGAATAAAAAACTGTTTAGAACTACTGCTAGGCCCGATAGGAGGACGCACTTCTATGCTACCGGACCCTTCCCGTTTTCCCGACCGCGGATTTAGTTTAGAACACTGAATGTCCGCGATCATGACAATTGTAGCATTCAACATTTACATTGGTCCGTCTACCATCTTCCCGATTTCCTGAATCCCTACTTTGAAAGGCATTACTTCTATCTTGATTTCCTCTTCCCCGACCAAAACTACTATTATTTTGGGAATTCCCACGAACGTCTTGGTCTCTCCCAAAACTGTTACTATTGTAATTTTCACGTCCGCGACTTGCACTACGACCGTGCCTCGGGGCTCTGCACTCGCGTGCCATATGCCCCGGGCGGTTGCAATTAAAGCACGTTACCAAAGTTGAAATACAGGTTTGGACTGCCTTGTAGGTTGGCTACGCTCGTCTGCCGATACCATTACCGCGTATCGTACTGCTTCGTCCCAACTTTCAGGAAATTTATGTCGAGTTACCTCTCCCGTTACTCCACTCAATCCATGCAAGAACGCGTGTAACATTCTCATCTCGGCTTCTTCATGTACTATGCGCTGTTCAACCGGGTCCTGCCGGTGAGAAATGGTGAGAGCACCCAACCGCCTCCACACTTTAAGTACGTTGTTGTGCTGCGTTTGAGAGATTCGAATAATGGTATTGCTGTGAGTACTTACCCGTAAAGCGTTCCTCTACCGCCTTTTTAATTTCGTCATAACTGGTCTCCAGTCCCGCATGATCCCATAATGTAGATAGAAATGTCGCAGCGGGTCCTTTCACTTTGAACTGTAGTACACGGACCATATTTTATCTTCCTTCGACCAACGTCCCGTACCTGCTGCATTTTCAAAGACACGAAAGAAATCGTGATGGTCCAGTACCATCACCACGAAATACCTCTATCAGATTAGCAACGGACAAATCGATCAACTGTGCCGGGTTTGCTGGTATAATTTTGGCGGCTCCGACATTCGCGCTTGGCGCGGGATTAGCCGGATTGGCAACTGGCGGCGCCTGATTAGGCATGTTTTCCCCTTAAAAATTAGCAAGTTTCCCTTCAATGTAACAGTGTAAAGTTAAAAAACAAAACTTCCTCAAAGTAACAGACTACTACACGACGAAGATCGGCAAAAACTAGGCTAGAGATGAGAAGACCAACTCCTGCGAATATTACACCACTTAGAAAGAAAACCAAATTAGCGCAAAGCCCCATAGAACGCTAAAATTAATAGGTCTAATCTAGGAAGTCAATAACTAGCTGAGTTACTCAAACCCTAACCATGTTACTTTCATTCGTATAGTTTGTATGTCCGTTTATGTATTTTTCAATGATTCTTTGTACTAGAGTTCTGAGCAGAGTCTCACAGCCGTCTAAGATAAGATCCGGCTTATTTATAGGCAGATAGTAAACCGCATTCGTTTGACTCATGACCAACACAAGTTGCTAACCATACTTATCATACTGTACATCCTATCTTTCAGATTTAAAAAACACAATTGTTTTTAACTCTACTATTTAAATCCTATGCTATGTTTATTACTCTATATTTAACGTGGACTTACTGACTTTGGCACGTCATATACAGTTTCTACGGGTCCTGAAAAACACTCTTGATTTCTTCAGGGAAGTGTTTTCGATTGGACAATAAAGTACCAGTGCATTAAGTGTCTCTGGCAAGGAGTTGAGAAGCCATGGGAAAACTATTGTAATAGTTATCCATGAATAATGAATGCCCAATTCCCAGTTTTCCTCGCATAAGGTACTTTACAACCTTTATTGGCATGTCCCTTACCGCTCAGTTCTCCATCTTTGCCAGAATACACAGCAAAGGAAAGGCACAAACCCTCTGGCTCATATAATGAATATAGTTTTATACCATATTTGTGCCTTTTCCCTTTGATATACTCGTACTGTCTGAATTTGAGACGGCCCCTCCAGAGCACAACTCTCTCATCAATTGATAACTTCGGCCAGGATAGTAGACTGAAGCTATCTTGTTATTGAAGCTATCTATCAGACGGTCATCACCCTGTTGTTCTTGTTCCTGATCATTGCGGCTGAATAGGAGACATCTCAAAATAATAAAAAAATTGTATCTACCCATATGCTGCCTAACAAATTCAAAATTTAACATCCTGTCCTTTTCCAATAATCACTAAGTCTATTTTGACTCTTGGTTCAAGGAGCAGCCATTACATGTTGGCGATAACTTGACATTATTGCTCACAGATGATTTCATGCAATCAAGCAGCAGCCATTACATGTTGGCGCTAACTTGACATTGTTGGTCACAGATAATTTCGTGCAATCAAGGAGCTGCCATAACATGTTGGCGCTAACTTGACATTATTGGTCACAGATAATTTCATGCAATCAAGGAGCATCCATTACATGTTGGCGCTAACTTGACATTATTGGTCACAGCTGATTTCATGTAATTAAGAAGCAACTTTTGCAAGCTGGTTCTAACTAAAACCTTCAAATTTCAAGAAATGTATTATTTTTGTACGTAAGTTATCCAGTATTGTCTACACAGGGCACAGAAAACTCACATGAGTTGGTCAGTTCCTAAATGAGCCTTGTCAACTTTCCAAAACTTTCGGTAAACGAAAAAAAAACGTTAAAATTAATTCTACGATAAAAGTTTTCTTGAATTATTTACTAAAATATTTGTATGCATGATCTGAACATTTTATATAAATTTTCAGTGGCCTACATAATTTATATAGATAAAGCAGTTGTAGCGAATTGTATGTTGGACAAGATTCGTTTTGGAACGTCACTTTGGACAAGACTCGTTTTGAAAACAGCTGGCTATGGACAAGACTTACTATGGAAACAAATCATATTAAATACAGGAAAATAAAAATAGTCAACATAAGGAATATTCTTTTATTCTACAATGTAAAGTGATGTCATCAGTATTTAATTAGTTTTAGCTTTAAAATGTTTGGTGTACTAAATGGTAGCCTTCATTAATGAGCAAACAGTACGTGATTCTTAAAAATATTAAAGCTGCAACAACATTAAAAATCAAATCATGTTAGAAATGTCCAGCATTGATACATCATCTTCTTCTACGTGTGGTTCACGGTTTTGATCACAGTTCTGTTGTTTTTCCAGCACTTTCACATACCAGTTAAGATCGGGTCTATTTTTCCACTCATTTCCAAAGTGTTTTGCTAGGAGATTCTCTACATGTTTTATCTTGACCGGTTTTACCTTGACACCTAACGGCACAACATCTGGGACAATGTCACTGGCAGTTTTCCCTTGTTGACAAATACTTTTCGGCACTCCTGTACTTACTCTATAACCAGCCTCTCCCTGCACAAGAACATTAGTTCTTGATTTCTTCAAAATAAATCTCTTTGTTGCTTGGAACTTGATATGCCAATTACCTGGTCGCTTTAACACACTTAAACTTGCTGTCTTCCAATCAAAAATTTGGAAATCGATATCTGGCCTCAGAACAGTGGCTACTTGAGAAAATATGTCCAAATACTCCTGAGGAGATACAATCGTATCTTTTTTACGTACTTCCCTTTCTATCCTCCCGAATACTCGATCGGGAGGTATGTACGAATGTCCTGGCACTGGGAAGACAAGGAGGACAGACGTAATATTCTGTGGAGCTTTTTCAATGAACCACTTCATCACCATTCCCAACATTATTGAGTTCTTGTTTTGTCCCCCTGTTCCGTCGCCAACCAGACGTACTGTACTAATACCGGGTAAGCCGATGGTAAACTGCTGACGCTATCTCATTAGAACCTTTGCTGCATTCGTCCTCCGTCCAAGAGTAAACAAAGGTGTTGTGGCTATTTTGCTTTGCTTTTGAAGTCCCCATACATATTGTAAAATTATAAATGTAAAATTGTCTACTATAATAAACGGATTGGTCCGGTACCTTTGGAAGGGGCATATTTTTTTGGCAGTCAAAAGTGTATGTGATTTCACCTTCCTTTTCATTCCTTAGAATATCATAAAATGCATTGGATCTCAGTTTGTGGATACGCAGCTCAGTAATTTTTTGTTGCTTGTTAATAGGGTTTGTACAGACCTTAATTTCTTCCTTTAACTGTAAGCACGTCGAGCATGCATCAGTGGCAGAAGTGCCAAAGCTTACATTGTAATCATTACAAAATACGAAAATAATTGATTTGACCTGTAATGAGAGAGGCTGTTGTGAGTTATAGATTATCCATAACTTATTGATTGACAAGTCACTTCTTAGGTAATGCCTTTTTGATTTCTCCCTACAATAATGGGATTCAACTGTCACAAGTTTTTCTATAAACTTCTTTACCTCGGCCTTTTTACCAGTGAAGGCTTTTGAGCGAGTATCCCCACCTCGTTTTTCTGCTGGTTGTAGGCCAGTTTCAAAATGCAATTTACATATTCTCTGTACTTTTGTTTTAGAGACATTCAAAATACCTATGAAAAGTTTTTGGCAAACACGTACTACCTGCCTGCCGGTTTCTTGCCTAAAACTCGGCATAAAATATTTAATATGCACGTTTTTTGGTGGACCATCTTTTCTTGGCCGGTTGCGCTTTGGCTTATCAACCTCAGTATGCTTTAGTAAAAATGCATCCTGAACAAGCTTTTGTCTCGAAGAATAGAAGTTCATATGGAATCTTCTAACATCTTGCATGTTTATTTTGTAGCAGTTAAAACCATGCTTACCTCCCTTGGAGTGACCGCATTCTGGACGTTTTGGTGGAGCTGAAGGAGTGTATCTGAAACCAAACAAACCTCTTAGTAAACTTTCTAGTGGTATATTTTATTTTCCTTGTATGTTTTTAAATTGAATATCGAAATAATTTAAACAGTGAACGGAAGTTATAGTATTATTTAACACAATGTTTCATGTAACAAAAAGTTAGGTTATACAGTTGTACTCGTATTATGGAGTGGGTGAGATTACTACAACTTACCTCCTTTCTTTCAGTTGGCTTTTCATCCAAGTTGATGATTGTCGTTGTCGTTTTCTGCCTCTTCCCTCTTCGGCTGGTACAATAAACGAATCACTAATTATTGCCACTTGTTCCATCTTATAATTAGATGATGTTAATCAGCGTAGATTTATTAGCAAAGTAAACAAGAAGAGCCAAAAATGGGAGGTTTTCAGCATCAGATGTTTTAATACTCAAGCAGCAAGCTAGCCAACGTGTAAAAAATAATTCTTACTAAGAATGAAACACGTTATGTACTGTAATAAAGTCAAACAACCGGTCTTATTCAGTGCAATCAGGAAAAATATTAAAGTCACAACTGTATTCATGGGACAAGACTTCTTTTGAAACGTCTATGTGGATAAAATGGACATGACTTACTTTGAAAAAGTTGTTCATGGACAAGACTCATCTTGGAAATAACTACAAAATTATACCCTTATTATAAATGGGACAGGATTTTTTTGGAACAAAATCTGTTAACCAATCAAAGAAGCTTAAAATTCTGAATCCAAAGCCATTAAAATCTCATTTTCGATTTTTTGTGGACAAGACTCATTTTGGAACTGGCCAACTCACATCTGATTTATTACAAATGAGTCGCCAAATGCCAAAACAAGCTAAATCCACTCTGCAAGTTTTTTAGATAAATGCCAAAAAAACTGATTGCTTTTCTCACCATCCATTACATTTTTATGATTTTTGTTTTTAAAAAAAAAGGTTAAAAAATTAGTTATATTGTTTTATAAAATTGCTAAAAAATGGTACAAAAGTTATAATTACTGCAGCCGATTAAAATATTGGCATAGCTTGTTTTGGAACAGTAACTATGATTTAGCTGCTTTTGGAAACTTACTCTCCGCCATTTGCTTTTTTAACTTTTGGTTCCAAAACCAGTTAAATTGCGTTTACCATTCCAAAATAAGTTAAAAACAGAACCTTATATTATTAAATCCTTTTTTCTCAAAACATTGTAGCCTATATTGTTAGGTAAAGTTAGGTTAGGAATAATGAACACAATCGTATTCATTTTCAATACAAAACCATGAATTTATTTATCTTACAGAGTTTATAAAATAAATGTGTCGTTTATTTAAAAATATTTTCACTCAATCATAGGCTCATCCTCTTCATTTATTTCAAAATCATCATCATCATCTTCTTCGCCTTGATTGGTGGTAGGTAGCTGGAATAAGTCCTTGAAAAACTTCAACTTTGGCTCCCGTTGCCAGTCATTTTCCATAGTGGAGATTTAGCAAGCATTTCACATCATTGATTTTTACTTGTTTCACTGGGTGTCCTTCTTGTATCACTCTCAAAACTGCATTGTCAAAATTTTTCCCCCTTTTCATTACTGACTTACTCTCGCCGATTTCAAATACATAGTTTTTGCTTCTCCTTGTACCAGGATGGAGTTTGGGATTACTTTTTACTTCTTGAAAAGATAAATTTCTTGGCCTTTTGAAATTGAAAATGCCATTGTCCTGGTTTTTTTAGAACAGCATCGGTTAGAGTTTTCCAATCACTCCACAGGGCAATCCGTCCCAAGTTTTCACAACAGTACAGTGCTTTTCAATTATTTCAGTGTACTCATTGGGATTGTTGATTACACTCAGATCTTGAAATTTCCTTTCAAGTACTCCAAACACTCTATCAGGGGGAATGAAAGAATGGCCGACTACCGGAAAGAGTAGTACAACTTTAGTAACATGTTTAGGTGCATCTTTCAGGAGCCAATGAGCAATTCATACCGACAACAGTTGTGTGCTTGTTTTGGCCACCCACAGCCGTCAGAGAAAAGTTTGACTGTGGTGACATTTTCCATGTTAGCGCTTGTTAACCTGTGGTAAACAGCAGATGCAATTTGATGGACCCTTTTGCATACTGGTTTTCAGTCCAGAGGTAAGAAAAGGTGTTTTCTGAATTCAAGAGGACTTTAGAATGTCCCTCACAAATCACAAAATAATATAGATATAGCTGGCGCTTATAGTATATGCGCTTGGTCCGGTATTTTAGGAAGGACAAGATTTTTCTGACAATCATAGCTCAGAATAAGCTCTTTATCATTATTTTCTTGCAAAAGTTTGTAGAATTTGTCTGCACGGACTTTGTGGGCTTTTTAGGTTTAGCTTTAGTGTTTCACGCTTGCTTGCATCTTTTTCCTGTGGCTAGTTCACACTCAAGCCTTGTTGCAGGTTGAACACTTATCAGTGTACGGAGCGTCAAAACCAATGTTAAAGTTCTCAGAAAAAACCAGCCTGAAAAAGTCATACTCACACTTTAATTCTTCAGTTGGATGCTGCTCAATATACATTTTTCCACATTTTTGTAATGTTAAGCTCACTTGGAAGGTATTGCCTATGCTTGTTTTTCGCTCTGCAATAGTGTTTTTGTACTGGAATAAATGTTTTAATAAAAGGATTTGATGCTGTCTTTCTTTATATTATATTTTGTATTGAGACGTAGGTGAGGAGAAATCAACTTGGCGTGCTCCTCCACGAGGGGTCTCCTAAAGGTACGACGCCTGTTCTATTTCCAGGTATTTTTGCAAATCAATTGCACTCGGTTTTTACTCTCTTGCAAAATTGTAAGTAGTGCTGCCCGACATACTGTTTAACAGTTCTCATTTTTGTTGTTCCTCATTTTAGGTAAGAAAAAGTCAGTACTTACATTTCTTTTGATTTGATTTGATACCTTCTGGAAGACGAGTCCTTTTTGCTGAGGAAACAATGACGTGCTGAAGAATAAAATTCTTCTTTGATTGAAGGTCAGCGTCTTTATAGTATTGCTGATGTATCTTTCTAACATCCTGCAGGGAAAGTTCTGCGCAGCGGTACTTACTTTTGGCCGAATGTTTACAACTAGGCATCTGTGGAAATCCCTTCGGGCGGTTGTCTAAAACAAAATAGGGATTATTAGTTCTCCTATACCTTTTAAAAAAATACTAACCTGTAATAAAAAACAAAATTATAGATCGCAAACGTTGTCAAAAACTGTTGTAGTTAAGTTAGGGCCTAAGCTGAATTACTTTAGGCTGGTTGAGATTAAGTAGTTTAGTTGCGGTTATAGGTTAGTTTAGTTGAGGTTAGGTTATTTTAGTTCAAATGAGTGTTAAGATTAGGCTAGTTTAGTTTTCTTTAACCAAATGTTGTTTAACTTACCTAGCAACTTTTGCAACATGTTTTCTTCCATGCTCTTTCGTTTTTCTTCCTGTTTCTTTGCCAAAGGGCCAGGCATCTCTTCTACCAACTCTACTTGTTCCACATTTTTGTGGAGTGTTTCCACTGTTATGTCCATTATATTGACATTTTCTTGTTGAACAATTACAACTTCAGCATTTATAATATCAATACCAACGCCTTCACTACCTTCTAAAATACCTCCTGTATGTTCAGCCTCCATGGTTTATGACACACAACAAATCAGGAGCTTTTAAAATAATGTTAAATAATTGAGTGCTATTGCTTCTTATAACACTATTTAGCCTTTGAAATTTAAAATTAGCCAACAAAATAAAACAATTAATTCAGAAGGAAAATGATCAGCAGTTCCCTATAGGAAAAGTCTTTTGGGATTTAAGTTTTATTTTGACACAGAAACATGAAATATTGGTAAGTTATTGTAGTTTGATATAGCTGGTTTTGGAACATTGTCATCTGTGCAGATATGACTGTTTTTGGAACCGAGAATGGCTATAGGATATAACTGATTTTGGAACAACCTTCACTTTTAAATTATTAATTTTAAACAGTTTTTTAACTGGTTTTTGGAACATTTTGAAGTGACAAATCTGTAGCCTAGGTAATACAGAACCTCAATGTCATCAATATCTCCAACTTTTTTAAATTTTGGATTTAGCCTGTTTTGGCATTTGGCGACGTCAAATATTACTATCTTTTGGTACATCATCAGGCAAACAACCTGGTCGTAATATGTGATACCATCTTGAACATGCAGAGCATTCAACACTTCCACTTTCCTTATCATGTGGTATTATGGAAGTAAATTACATTTTACATTGCAAGCATATATTTATCATGCTTTCCGAGTGGAGCAACAATTTCTTGTAAAGGTAAGCTCTATAGCGGTTTGGAGAAAAAGATTGAACAGAAATGCTATCGTTGGTCATTAACTGCTCTATAAAATACATAAGAAATGCGCCACAGCTATATCCATCGTGTTGTACTGGATGAGTATATTGGACAAATCTCCATCCTTTGTGAACATTATCCACGTTTTGTTCTGTTAAATACGCAAAAAATGTAATGAATCTATCAAATGTCCTTTTTTTGCAGTCTTTAAGCCTAATGTTAAATTTTCAGTATCATCCATAGGATCTATGTATGAAAATGTTTTCTCTTTTATATTAGCATAAACAAGTACCCAGTGAATACCACTAATGTTAACGGGGAAAAAACTATTTAGTTGTATTCTCTGTAATTATAGAGTTTTGTAAAGCAAAGTGGTCTCTATCACAATTTTTGCCGTTCTCAATAACATTAGTACTAACATTATCATATTACAATACGATGTTTGTATGTGGATAAGCAATCTGAAGCATAAAACTAACACCTACAATTAGATCTGAAGTAATCCATTTGTTTGATTTTAATATTAGCATATCTTCTAAGTATACATAATGTTTACTTATTGGACCTTTCAAAATACAAACAGCGTAGTTGACTCCATTACTCAAAGACACATAGAAATTAAGATCATCAACTTTGTTCTTAATCATGTCTATTTGTGACTGAGACATGACAACCTCTTGCTGGTCCTGATCCATTCGCTGAATATATCGTGAGTTAAAGAATGTTTTTTATCTTCTTTCTCGTCTTTGCCATGTTTCCTCAACAATATCCATGTTCTCAGGGCAATATATGACATTTGAATTAGTGCCTGATAGAAGAGCAGATTCGCTTTTCAATTTTTGTTTCTTTTTTTAATTCTGGGTCTCTCTTGTCACTGTTATGTTTCCGTTTACCACGTGGACATCCTTCTTTGGGTAAGTGCATAATAGTTTCTTTATAAAATTGACATAACATGTTCCCTAACCATGCGAATAAATCTATTTGGTCTCAGCAGTTTGTTCCCTGCAAGAATAATGTGCTTTAGTTGAAAAAACCAATTCTCTACATTACCTTTACTCATTCTTTCTGAACAAACATTCTCTGTACGTGTGTGACGTAACAAACCAGACCGTGAGAGCAAGTATGGTGAATATTTATTAATAATTAAATTTGCCATTTTAGAATTGTAATATATGTTTTCTGCCATAGATGCACTATCATGAGTAGTAGAATCTTCACTATTCTTATTTTTATTGGAATCTGAGTTGTTTAAACCCTTTGGGCTCTCGTGTCCCGTGTGACAGGCCACTGTGGTTGCTACGTCAGATCGGGTTTGTTTATAGTCGTCTGACCAGCTGGCTCGTATTTGTTTTTACAGCATATTCAGTTTTTATCTTACTGCACACGCTGTTGTTGACTTTTATTTATTATAACTTATGTCTGTTATAGCTAATTCTTAGTTTTTTATCAATCACAGAATTGAATTCTGTGTTTCCTAATTTTTACAGAAGCCACATAATACTAGAATGTTGATAAATATGAATTAAGCAAAACACAAACTTTGACAAAATATAGTTTTTAATTAAATTACATGTCAGATAGATACATTGCAGAAAATGATACATTTCATTAAAATGGGACATTTTAACAAAAATCCAAAAACTAAATGGCCTGTAAAAATATTAAACTTACTTAAACTTTTTTAGTGTATGATATTTTTGAAAGCATTCGCCAGGATGCAGTCAGGGTTTTTTTCACATGTGTCACAGTACAAGTTGGTTCGTTTTATTGAGCCGGGAGTTGACCGATCACTGCAAACAACGCAGTCTTTGGATTTTGCAGTTGTTTATTGAACAACACAGTGGAATTTCCCATTTAGTCTTTGATCGTTATCCATGTTTGACGACCGTCCACGCTTCATCTTGGTTCTGAAACCTCCAATAAGTTGCTTTACTAGCTTCTTTCTGAATTGGAGTTGACGCACTTCTGATTTTCCTGGACATCTGTTATTGTTGAACATCAGGTACGCATTTACCACGGATACTTCCAGAAGCCAAAAGAATATCTTTCGCCACCACTTTATGGATTTTCTCGCAAATCCATAAGAAGATACATATTGATCTGTGACATCCATACCGCCCATATTTTCATTATATCGGCATACTATAGAAAGTTTCATAACTGTTTCAGCAACTCCTCGCTTTTTCTTCCTTTTCACAACTTCAACAGAGTTATC
Organism: Homalodisca vitripennis; assembly: GCF_021130785.1. Taxonomy (NCBI): domain Eukaryota; kingdom Metazoa; phylum Arthropoda; class Insecta; order Hemiptera; family Cicadellidae; genus Homalodisca; species Homalodisca vitripennis. The sequence goes on from NW_025779428.1 coordinate 16,327, forward strand.
ATAGGCTGTGTGCAACATCAATACCTCACGTTTCTCTTTCACATGTGGTCTTTTCTAAAAAAAATCATTTCGCCGTTTTTTAGCTTTTTCTTCGTTCTGACGCTTTCTGCAAAAACTTTTTCTTCTCCTGCCTACCGTACCAGTCAAATGGACTTTTTTCTTGTATAGTTCATTGACTACTTGTACATTGGTGTAAAATCTGTCAACAAAGACATGTAAACATTGCACTGTCCCAAAAGTTCGCTTAAGTTTTTCAACCAAAGTTAAAACACTACGACTAGTTTGTAGCAATTCAGGTCTCATCATTTGGTCCATTGACACTTTATTAAATAAAGCTCGATTGCACACACATACCCATTTGTAGAATCAGATAAACAAAATACCTTTATCCCCCATTTTTTTTGGTTTGTCTTTGTTGTAAGTTTTGAATTCAACCCTACTCTTAAAGCCCATTGTACTTTCGTCAATACTGACAGTATGAGAAGGGCAGTAGTACACTCTGAATTTGCTGTCTTAATATTGAACCGCCTTTTTCACTTTTGCTGAATGCGAAAGTGTTCCTAAAATGTGAGTATTACGAGGAGGGCATAAGTGCAAACACCAAAACATTAGGAGGAATCTTTCTTTTGCAAAAATTTCTTTAAAAAATGGATGATAGTCTAACCAGTCAAAATAATCGTTCAATTCCGGTTTTGGATGCATCTCCATATTTATTATAACCCCAATGAACGCTTTGAATTCTTGTAGAGTAACATCAGTTCAAGTATTCCACATAGATCTTTCCTGGAGTAGATTTTAATATTTTTTCTTTTGCAAACCTATTAATTCCTTGACAATTTCCGTTAGCAAAGCGTCTGTAAAAAATAATTCAAAGTATTGCTGCTCCGATTCTCTGTCAAACTCTTCAGGGGACATAAAGCCACTGTGATTTAAATAATTAAATATTGGGAGACTTACGTCAACATTTCCCAATCCCTCCATTATTGGTCGTCATCACGTAATATTTCGTCCTCACTGTCTTCAAGTTGAAACACTTCGTCATCATTGGGGTCACTGTCATGATCACTTGTTCCCACGTCTTCCTCGTAGGCTTCAGCTTCATCACTTAGTTCACCATAAAGTATTTCTCTAATGTCATCTGACCGCAAAATTTCGTCAATTTCTATTTTAAAACCATAAACACGTAATAAAAGAGTGGATGCTACGTATAGATCGCCTTGTAAACAACAATTGACAAAGTCCAACAAGAAACGCGGGAAACGATCTGATTAATCGTAACGTCAACCAATCAGAAAATATTATAAACATATGGTTTAAGTTAGTCCACAATATTCTCGATGGGATGCAGCACCTATTGGTCTCCTCAAATAAATCAGGAAAATAATAATGGGTAAAACGTAACTATGGTGCATTGTCCTGTGACACTGGACAGGCGAGCGTTGGGGAAAAGTAGCTGTGGCCAGTGGCACAGGCCTGGAGAGCTGACAAGACACTTGCCTAACAGAATATTACGATCTAGCGGCGGAATGGCGCTGGCCCGTTGTAATGACTCATTTCATACACCATCTCACATTCATTTCAATATTTAATTTAATTTAGAAATTTATTAGTAATAATAATTAAATAATTAAGAAATAATTAATTATAAATTGTCTCAAATTTTGATACAAACAATAATAAATACATCAAATTAAATATATCAAAATTCACCTTATTACATATAAAACTCAAAAGTTATAAAGTAAACTAAAGTCAGTGATACGAGGGCTGTTTTTTAAGTAAGGGCCGTTTTTTTTTTTAAATAAACAACAATTATTTTTTTCAAAATACATTTATTTTCAGAATCTACATACTTTTTTATTTTTCTACGTAGTTGCCTTGTTTGTTAAGGCACTTATCATATCTTAAAACTAAGTTTTGAAATCCCTCTTCAAAGAAATTTGCCGCCTGCTCTGACAACCAGGAGTTCACGGCCGTCTTGACTTCTTTGTCGTCATTGTAGCGCTTCCCGCCAAGATGATTTTTCAAGTACCGAAAAAGGTAGAAATCGCTCGGAGCAAGGTCGGGGCTGTACGGCGGATGATTCAAAACTTCCCAGCCAAAAGAGTCGATCATTTCCTGTGTCCGAGCAGCGGTGTGAGGCGTTGCATTGTCGTGGAGGAGCAGAATTCCCTTTGTCAGCATGCCGCGTCTTTTGATCTGAATGGCGCGTCGGAGACTGGCCAGGATTGCGCAATAGGCTTCTGAGTTAATCGTCATTCCTCGCGGCATAAAGTCCACTAGCAAAACACCGCGCCTGTCCCAGAACACAGTTGCCATAACTTTGCGCGGCGACAGCGTTTGCTTGGCTTTGACTTTGACTGGAGATGTTGTGTGCCGCCATTCCATGGACTGTTGCTTTGATTCAGGAGTGATATGGGATACCCATGTTTCATCTCCTGTGACAATTCGACTCAACATGTCGTCTCCTTCCTCGTCGTAGTGAGTAGAACGGGCGCCACTTTAGCGCTAACATGGGCTCTTATGGAGTTATTCTGGACCAATGAGAAAGCAGCAATGGCGGCTAGGCCACGCCCCCTGCCCCCCTCCCCTCCCCCCTCCCACACCCCCCGCCCCCTCCTAGACCCCCTGCGACGACCCCCCAGCCAATGGGAGAGCAGCAAGCCCCCCACCTTACGAGAGCGATGGCGGACGAGCGATGGCGGACGAGCGATGGCGGACGGTGTCATGGCGGATGAACAAAAATTTGTGTCTCCGGCGGCCGGTATCCGAACCCGGGCCCCTACGAATGCGAGACTGTCGCGCTGACCACTGGACCACGGAGACGAGTTGTGCGTGGCGGCGCGATATGGCTGTACGTGCGGCGCGGGGCGCCCGGCGTTAAACGACTCCAATAATAACTACACAGATGTGCATTCCAACGGCTCTTCTCCCTCTCTCGGTGACGGATGCAGGTGCACATTCCAACGACTCCAGTAATAACTACACAGATGTGCATTCCACAGTAACCAACATGAAACATTAAATCATATTGCGTCAGCCTGGGAGCTACGTGAGCCAAGTGCAGATCATTAGTCTTCAGTCCATACCGGTGAGTCAGCTATTTATAGGTGCTCAGGTTACCGAACATTACCGGAGCGCTATATAAATAGAGCGGCCGACCGATGGCCAGTCATTAACCGTGCTGCTGTTCACTGTGGTAAGCCTGCTTCTTACTTGTTCACTTAACACTATTCTGTCATTGTCATTGTGTATAGCTACATTGTACCATCTCAACGATAGCCGTTCATTTAAACAAATTTAAAATAACATTGTCATATTTGTTTAACATAAACCTCAACTACATTTCTCAATAAGCCATATATCATGTCGGTAAATATGCTAGAGCCTGTATATTTAGTAAACACCAGTGAAACGTATGTCAAAAAGTTTAGACTTTACGGTATGAGAACAACGTTTAAATTCAACAGTCCTCCTGAAGGAATATCTGAACTGGATTGGATTAAGCGGGGGTTCGGAGAAGTTGTAGAGCAAATGAAAGCTAAAGCTTCAGATACAGATTACCTAGGTTTCACTTTGAACAGTTTAAATTTCAAGAATAAAGATCCGGGATACGTAGCCTTTAGACCAGCTGATGAAGTTAACCTTGACGTGTTATGGAAAATATTTGGAGGTATTGTACAGAGTAACGCTGAATCTGTCACTTCTAGTGATACGTTTCAAGTGTCTTGTACGGTTGTCAATCTGCCCGTAGGTAGAGGTAGAAATAGGCCCGGTAAATACAATAGCTTCAGCGAAGAGTGCAAAGGACGAAAAGGTATCGTAGTCATTAAGAATAGCGATAATCTGTGTCTGCCCCGAGCTATAGTGGTAGCAAAAGCCTATGCCAAAAAAGATCCTCAACTTAAAGCTATACGAGAAGACAAGGCTAAGAGACAAACATTTAGAGCACAGAAACTAATGGCAAAGGCAAGAGTTAATATTTCAGAAGAGGGGGCTGGTATAGCTGAACTTGAAAAGTTTCAAGACCACTTGAAGAAATATAACATAACAGTATTCAGCTATAATGCAAAAGGGCGGGACGTATACTTCAGTGGTAACAATACGGAAGCCTCTTATAAAATAAACTTGTTGTTTCACAAAGGTCACTTCAACGTGATAACTAATTTGACAGCAGCTTTCGCTTGCCATTTCTATTGTGAAGCTTGTCATGTGCCGTATGACCACAGAGGTGATCACCGATGTTCTAATGTCTGCTCTGCTTGTAGCACAATCTCACCTCCCTGCAAGCTCGAGCATTCAGGAATAACTTGCCCTGAGTGTAATCGTCACTTTAAAAACCAGCGCTGCTTTGCTGCCCACCAAGGTGATCTCTGCAAAAACGTACAGAAGTGTCTCGACTGTGAGAAAAACATATACAAGAAACATAGAAAAACACAACATGAATGCGGTGAAGTATATTGTAGCACTTGCGCAGAATTTAAACCCGCTAATCATCAATGTTACATGCGCCAAAACAAAGTACCCACTAAGAATGATAACTTTCTGTACATATTCTTTGACCTGGAGACTCGTCAGGACGAATGTTTAGAGAACGAGCCTGACGTCAAGGTTCACAAAGCTAACTTGTGCGTCTCAGAACAGTTCTGTAGCCAATGTATAAATAATAACGAGTTTTGTGAAAACTGCCTCCAACGCAGAAAAATCTTTCAGGAAGACCCAATATCCAGTTTTATGAACTATGTAATGGAAATTCGCAAACCATACAAAGACGTGTGCGTCATAGCTCATAACGGACAAGGATTCGACTTCCAATTCATCTTGAGATATATTCTGGAAGAGACCAAATTCACACCGGAAGTCATTACTCGTGGGACAAAAGTAATTTTGCTGGAGTTTGACAACGTACGTTTCATTGACTCTCTCAACTACTTTCCCATGTCACTGTCCGCTCTTCCTAAAGCCTTTGATCTTGGTCCCGAAATGAAGAAAGGCTACTTCCCTCATCTGTTCAACACGATCGCAAACCAAAACTACGTGGGACCGATACCAGCAAAAGTATTCTATTGCCCAGAGTCAATGTTTGAAAAGAACTACAAAGACTTCGAGAAATGGCACAATGAACAGGTATGCAATAACTATGTGTTTGACTTTCAGAAGGAATTGATAGAATATTGCATCTCTGACGTTGACATACTGGCAAAGGCGTGTATTAAATTTAGATCCCTATTTTTAGCCGAATGCAATGTCGACCCGTTTCTGGAAGCTGTCACCATAGCTAGCGCATGTAACCTGGCGTTTAGACGTAATTTCTTAAAGCCTGAAACAATCGGAATATTGCCAAAGAAAGGATACAGATTAGTGGACAATCATTCTGGCATTTCTTTACAATGGTTGACGTGGGAAGAAGAGCGGCGAGGTGTTAGAATACAGCACGCAGGAAGAGAGCGAGAGGTCAACATTGAGGGAATGAAGGTGGATGGATTTGATGGAGACAGAATATATGAATTTCAAGGTTGTTACTATCACGGATGTCCAAAGTGTTTCCCGTACAAAAGAGGTGAACCGTTGAAAGAAGATCCTTCTGACACCCTCGAACTCAGATACGAGAGGACAAGAGCCAAAATCGAGAAGCTGTCACGTACACCTTATGAGGTGGTAGAGATGTGGCAGTGTGACTTTAATAAACTAAAATCAGAAAAGGAGCTAACATATTTGGAAAACCATCCCGTGTTGAACACCTTACCGCTCAATCCACGAGACGCATTTTTCGGAGGAAGAACCGGAAATGCCATGACGTATTACAAGTGTACGGAAGATGAGACAATACAGTATGTGGACGTATGCTCCCTATATCCCTACGTTTGTAAACATGGTAAATATCCGATATCCCATCCTACCATCTACATTGGTGACAAAGAGTGCAGAGAGAGGGGAATGCAGGTTGAGGGCTTGCTAAAGTGCAAAATGCTACCTCCAAAAGATCTTTATCATCCAGTGCTTCCAGCTAGAATGAATGACAAATTAATGTTTGTACTGTGCAATGTCTGTGGCGAAGAGCTCAACAACGATGACTGTCAACACAGTGACGAGGAAAGGGCGTTGATTGGTACATGGACGATGGATGAAGTACGGAAGGCAGTTGAAAAAGGCTATAGAGTTGTTGAAATGTACGAGCTGTGGGAGTACAACGTAGCCACTTTCGAAACGGGCGGATTGTTTACAGACTTTATCGACAAATTTCTAAAGATAAAACAAGAGGCGTCCGGCTATCCATCATGGTGTCGGTCAGACGAGGAAAAGGAAAAATATGTGCAGGATTATTACGACCACGAGGGAGTAAAGCTCGATCCGTCAAAGATAGAGAAAAACGAAGGCCTCCGCTCTCTAGCAAAGTTAATGCTTAACTCGTTCTGGGGTAAGTTTGGGCAGAGAGAAAACCAGACAAAAACGCTCATCACCAGAGACCCTGAGGAACTGTTTAAGCTGTGTATGGATTCTAGCGTTGCCGTAAACAGAATACAGGAAATCAACGATGACGTTGTCCTGGTAAGCTGGCAACATTTAGAGGAAGTGGGCGAGTCATTAGCCACTGTAAACGTTGTCCTAGCTGCCTACACTACAAGTCAAGCCCGTTTAAAGCTTTATGATCATCTGGAGGCACTGGGTAAACAAGTATTGTACTACGATACAGACAGTGTTGTGTACGTATACAAAAATGGCTTGTACAGAGTAAATACCGGCGACTACCTAGGGCAGATGACAGACGAGCTGGCTAAAGACTACGGTCCCGGATCTCATATTGTAGAATTTGTTTCCGGTGGTCCAAAGACGTATGCTTATCGCGTTTTTTCCACAAACAAAAACGATTTTGTATCTGTCTGCAAAATCAAGGGTCTCACTCTTAACCTAAAAACTTCAAAAAATCTAAATTTTGAAAAACTTAAAGAAATGGTTCTTAGTGAAACCTGGGTAACACTCGATATTGAAGAAAACAGAATTAGGAGAACAAAGTCCAGGCAAATAGTTACTGTCAAAGAGACAAAGGTTTTCAAAATTACAGGTCCAAAACGCAGACGCGAAGGTGAGTATGGAACCCTGCCTTATGGTTATTGTAAAATGTCAAAAACCAGTTAGATGGTACCTTATGCTGACAATACAGAATTATGTTAACAAGTAATGAGTCTATTGTCACAGTCGAATTGAGTTTGGAGCGAAAATGAGAAAATAATGAATACATTTACCTCTGTACTGTATTCCCTTTAGTCGTACTCCATCCACCATCACCACGACACCGGAAATATTCTGGTTCTTCATCTTCCTCACCCGAATATCCTGATTGCGAATTCCGCAAAAAACTACTAATCACTAGCACTGGAGACCACGGATGACGCAGAGGATGATCGTGATAGTGGTATTATTAAAAACGTATCAACGAGAAACGAGTATAGGTGATACGCACCAAGAATAATTGGTAGCACTCTGCACGGAGCCGAACTCAGTACTGAGAGCGGGATACGTGGCAGAACGGCGCCTCTACTAGCACATGTGGTCAACACATGTTGTGACGCACTTCCTGCGCTGTTGTATTCGCGGTTCCAGAGCCGGGGTGACGAGGAGGTTGGTCTAAACACCGTAGAAACAAACTTTTCCTTCGGTCGTTACGAGGTGTGACCATGTAAGGTGCGAGGACTCACGCATGTAGATGGGTGAAACCTTCACTGGACGGGCACCTCTAGCGTCCACCACCCTGTTAAAGCGCTCGGAAACCCGTGTTTACGTCAGCAGGTGTATAATGATATGAAGTATGCAATAAGGCTAATTTCAGCCACTAATCCGATTTATGCCTCTGCAGACTCTAGATTATATAAACTCTTTCCACAATCCTACTACCACTACTAAAGGGAATATAGTATCATACTCTCGGTCTTTATCGCTGCTCGAGAGAATACCCTTGTTCAACGGACAAGGAAGGGAGGTGGGAACTCGTTGTCCCATCACAGCATACAGCGTTGGTTGGGGCTGTATGGGTATTCCCGGTCGGCGTGTGTTGACAGTCGATCAGAGTGTTGACAACCATCGGTAATGCCAGGGGGATAACGGAGGCATGAACTAGCGTCTTTTGGAGCATGCCACGGTCTACAGCGGTGGAGGGGCTGTAGAATTTAGGGGGTTAAATATAAAAGATTACTTAGATATTCATCATTTGCGTAATGGACAAGCGTCAAGCAATAGCTAACGAGCTACACAGACCGGCTCGTCGCAATTTCAAGAGGCGTGGCGTCACCTTGAAAGGTAAAGACGATTTGTACCAAGCGGATCTTGTAGAGATGCTACCGTACGCTGGTGAAAACAAAGGTATGAAATACATACTTACGATGATAAATTGCTTAACAAAGTTTGCTTTTGCTGTACCGCTAAAGAGTAAAACCGGATTAGAGGTAGCGAGAGCGTTAGAACCAATTTTGAAGAAGCATAAGATGAAGAACTTTCAGACCGATCAGGGTAAAGAATGGTTCAACATTCATGTTAACAAACTGATGACGGCGTACGAAATAAATCACTATAACACTTACTCAGAGCTTAAAGCAAGTATAGTAGAACGGCTCAATCGGACGCTAAAAGAAAAAATGTGGAAACTGTTTACTGCTAGAGGTAATTACGAGTGGCTCTCCATGTTACCGAGAATAGTTAAGGAGTACAACGCGTCCGTTCACAGGAGCATCGGTATGAAACCGAAGGATGTGAGGGAAAAAACACGTAAAGCTTATTCTGACGCGTATCGAAAAATCGAGAAGAAATAAAGGAAAAAAACAGATCGAGTCAAAGTTCAACGTGAACGATAAAGTAAGAATTAGCAAGTACAAGCGTGTTTTTAAAAAAGGTTACATGCCGAACTGGACGAATGAAATATTCACAGTGTTCGCCGTGAAACCGAGCAATCCAAAGACATACATTCTGATGGACTCTAGCGGGACTGTGTTAAAAGGTGGTTTTTACAAAGAGGAACTAGCCAAAGCAAAAACTGGTGACGTTTATCTAATTGAAAAAGTATTAAAAAGAAAAAAAGATAAAGTACTTGTTAGATGGACAGGTTTCGATAAAACAAGTGATACGTGGATAGACAAGAAGCATATTATCTGAGGACTTAATGTTCCGTCCAAGAGAGAGAGAGCGACTGCTGGTGCAAGCTATATTTAAACATAGATATTTACGATGCGCAGTCAGTAACAGCTGGAATGCGTGTCGTGAAGCAGTCTCTGGAGCTACCCGTGTCTAATTTTGACCGGTATGTGGGTGGAGGGGGAGACTTGGAAAAAAGCAAGCACGGTCTTCTCCTACCAAACTCTATACGCTGTATTATTGCAGGGCCTTCTAATTGCGGTAAAACCAACGTGCTGTTCAACCTCTTGTTTGATCCAAACGGCCTTGTTTACGAGAACGTGTACGTTTTTTCTAAATCACTTTATCAACCCAAATACCAATTTCTTGCAAAGGTATTGCCTAAAGAGATTGGTTACTTTCCTTCAGATGACAATAACACCGTTATAAGTCCTAGCGAAGCCAAACCGCATTCCATTATGGTTTTCGACGACATAGCGTGTGAAAAGCATGACAACATCCGCGCTTATTTCACTATGGGCCGTCACAACAATATCGATGTTTTCTATCTTGGCCAAACGTACAGCAGGATCCCCAAACAACTGATACGAGACAATGCAAATTTTTTAATACTCTTTAAACAGGATGACATGAATCTTAAACACGTGTACGCTGATCACATCAATACAGACATGCCGTATGACTCTTTGAAAAAACTATGCACTCTAGCGTGGAATGACAAGCATGGATTTCTTGTCATAGACAAGGATCGCGACCTTTATAAGGGCAGATACCGCGTTGGGGTTGACACTTTCCTTGAGTCACTATGAGTACGCGGATCTATTACTACAACGACGTTAGAAGGTATGCAGATGCCGGTTGCGGTGGTATCAAGAGACTTACAAAGGTAAGCTCTAATCTTTGCACGTGGTATTACGCAGATAAGAAAAGGTTTTGCGGTAACTATTGCAGTAGACGTGGTGCACACGGTCATGCGTATAATAGACTTTGTTGGCGTCATAGAAGACCAGGTTGCTACAGCAGGAGCTTACCGCCAATAGTGCTGTTGATGATTTCATCTAGCCAGCGTATATACAACAGAGATAGGTGGATAGCGTTTATAGCCGAGTGTCAGGAGAAGAATGTACCTATTGAATTGGTAATTTACCATGAGGACATGCTAAACGGTACGGTGCGTGAACCCATGAACCTACTGTCTCGGTTTAGACCGTTCCCCGACCTCTTTGGCAAGCCGATATTGAAACTCAGTAACAGTCACGGTAGTTTGAACTTTACTCAGATATACTTAAGGATGTTGAAGTATGCTTGTGATATACCTTATGCCACTAAGTGTATAGTGTTGACTGAGCGCAGTATACCAGTTAGATCCCCCGTTACACTCTATAGACGTGCACTGCGGTCGCGGTGTTACTTAAACATAAGTTACAATGTAAGTTACGGCCCAATGCCTAGTAGTGTAATGGGAAGGCGGGGTAAACCGTTTGCTGCAGTGAACAACATATGTCAAGGACTGTACACAGCAGATTTCTTGAAAATTGCATTACCCACAGTACCACTGCAGTGCGAAAAATTCGGCATCTCTTTGGTAACGAAAACCGGTGAGTATAAAATAACGCAACCAAACCTGTTTAGAAGCTGGCATGAATTTACCGGCGCAAACTCGGATGAGTTTCTTCTTCTAAACTCATATCTGTTGCACAACACTAACGTTGATCGACCTATTCAACGTTTGAAGGAATATATGGACAGAACAGTGTCAAACGATCAGTATACGGTCGCTGAGATCCCTCAGTGGCGGCACGGTATTAAAAGAACATTTATTTTTAGAGATATGACGCTACGAGAACGCATACCCAGATTCAATCCTGAGACAGACAGATATTACTACGGCCTACCATTGACCTCTGGTGTTTCACTTAAAGAAGTGATTCGTTACATTAGAAAACACAAGAAGCGGGCATTGTTTTTTAGACAAGTAGAACTGCCATGAAGAGGGTAAGGTTTGACGATAGAGTGGAGGTAAGGCTAGTTCCGCGGTATGACGAGTGCAGATTATTCGATACTTCATCATTTTTCGAACAGATGAGGAAATCCTATATAAATAAACAGATAGCAGGCTGTGGGTTCAGTGTCAATCATGGCGCGAAACAAGAAGCAGCTTATGACGGAGATATCAAAATTAAAGAAAGCTATAAAACAAAAGTATAATCGGTTTAAGCGGGGTGAATTGGAGTCCGAGGAGATGTTTGAAAAGCAATACCAGCCGTTGATCAAGGAATTGCGTGACACCAAGGAGACCCGCACTTTACACACCGATGTCAAGAAGGAAATCAAGAAAGAGGAAGATGATGCAGATGATGACGATGATGAAAACTCAGAGTTTCTACCAAATGTATTTTCTTCGCCTAATCTTCCCCATTTAAAACCATCGGTCTCCACTAGACTTGATTCTGGAGCAGAAGAAGTGTTTGAGACAGACGACCAAGGTGATGGCGGAAACAGCGAAATTACAAAAATGCTCTCAACACCTACGGGTCTACAGACGGCGTCCCAATATATCGCCGACAGCTTTGCTCATCCGTTGACCAGAAAGTACATGCAAGAGCTTATGAAGGATTTGGGTGGGCGTTCATCTAAAATTGACCATCTTTACGGTCCTCGTTACGAAAAAAATACTTTAATGGTTGGCAATAAGGAATTGCAGTTTGATGAGGACGGTAGTATTCGAATAGATGATGTGGCGTATAAGCCACAAGAGGGTCTGTACGAGTTGATTTTCAAGCGAATACCGGATGATGAAATCTACAATGACGAAGACAAAATCGCTTACAAAGATATACTGAAGAAAACTAGCGCTCATAAAAGAAACTATAACCCAAATGGAGTTATCAATCGCAACACGTCGCTCAAGTATAAGTATGTAATTTCAGACTTATTTCCAAAAGTAGTTAAGGGTTCTGGAGCTGACAGGAAAGCTCATAGTGTGACTAAATCACTATCAGATCCCGATACGGTTTACTGGAACGATCCAAATGAGTTGTGCGACCGTCTTAGGCTGTTGGTGGCATCCGCTGAAGCTGGAAACACGAACCACAAGAACGAGATTATAAATATCATTGAAGAATTGAAAGAATCAAAGACTATATCAGGTGATGGTAACGCGAGATTCAGATCATTGATGAGATGACCGTCAATAAGTTTGGTCAGAGGCCACAATCTCTGAAGAAGCAAGACATCCAGAGAGTTATGAATACTGTAAACAAAAAGCTAAAGAAAGATGTAAGAAGATTGTACTCTCAAATTGCAATCCTTCAGAATCAAGCGCTTATTCAGCAGGATCAAATAAACAGCTTACAAAATACAAATGAAGAAGCTATAAGACGTCTAGCAGTTCAACTATTTCACTGGATCAACAAGATACACACTACCGTACCTCCAGCTCGCTTCCACGCCGTCTTAGATGCTGATGAAAACTCATATATTGACTGGGATAAGATATTTATAAAGAGCAATGTACAGGAGGAGTCTTCATCACTTGTAAAATGAGTGTGGACAAGTTTGGACGACGCTTCAAGCGTACAAAGGCTAAACAAGGTCCGAAAGGCGAGGGATTCAATGTGACTGCCGAAGGTGACTATGACGTGCAGAGAAAACGTCTGAGAAATCTAGGGAACCCTGAAGATGAACTAGACGCTGTTAATCTACAGACGTTGATCAGTAAGTTAGGAGATCTGCAGACCGAAATGATTACTTTAACCGACAAGTTAAACAGCTTGAAAGATTCACAAGAAAATTCTATGAAGCTTTTAGCGGTTCAATTGTTCCATTGGATCAATAGAGTACACAGTACCGTAGCTGTTGGTAGGTTTCAAGCACACTTTAACGTTGATGCACATACATATATCGACTGGGATAAGATATTTATAAAGAGTAAAGTTCGTGACTCGCCATCACTTGCACAATGAGTGTTGACAAGTTTGGACGGCGATCCAGGCAGTTTGGAAAAGGCGGGTTAAGGGGACCGAAAGGAGATGGATTCAAGCTGACGGCCGAAGGTGACTACGACATTAACGGGAAGCGTCTAAGACATGTAAAAAGTCCAGAAGATGATCTCGACGCCGTAAATCTACAAACGCTGACCAGTAAATCGGTGATAATCGGGAAAGATGGAATTGACTGTCGGAAACAGAGATTGAGCAATATAAGTAAAGCTACAAGACCATACGATGCTCTACCACTCGCTCAACTGGCCGAACACATACCGTCAAAAGATTTAAAGGATAAATCTTACAAGTTCCAGCGCTTTAGATTACATCAAATTGGGGAGCCTAAACAAAACGATGACGCGTTAACACTCGGTTACTTCAAAAATAACACTATCAAAAAAAGGCAGGATGGTTGGGAGCTTGGAAACAAAAGGCTAAAGCTAGTGGCCGATCCTGTCGAGCTTCGTGACGCTGTGACGCTCAACTATTTCAACGCAAACACAGTTACAAAGAAGCAAGACGGTTGGGAGTTTGCAAACAAAAAGTTAGGGTTAGTTGCAGACCCTACCGAAATGCAGGATGCTGTGACAATGAACTATCTCGTTCGTGTCTTAAGTGAAGTGTTTTACAGTTTCTATATACGTCTCGCTCCTCCTGGTGATAGTGTTAGATCGGTCGCTAAAGACCAGTGGATTCGTTCAAACGTTGTTGATCCGTTTTTCTTAAACGCCAAAACGAAAATAATGAGATCGGAAGACTAATTATATAAACTGTGATTGCAAGCCATACACTGCAGTCTGGTTTTGGCCACGGCGCGGATAAAATGGCAAAGCGCAAAGGGTCGTCCGTCAGACGAAAGCGAACCATCGGAGGAGCAGGAGGTATTATCTCTAGTGTTATTAACAAGGCGATTGACCTTCTACCTTTTGAAGCACACATCCCCGGCTATTCTTTCTGCGGACCTGGCACATTTTTGAAAAAAAGAATCGCTAGGGGTGAGAAGGGGGTGAATTTATTGGATGAAGCCTGCCGTATTCACGATATAGCTTACGATAAATACAGTGACTCGGAGCATCGCAATCAAGCAGACAAAGAGTTGGCAAAGCGGGCTTGGGATAGAGTAAAAGCGTCAGACGCGACTTTAGGTGAAAGAGCAGCTGCTTTAGCGGTAACTGGTGCGATGAAAGCTAAAACGGCTTTCGGTGGTGGTGGTGGTGGTGGGAAGAGACGAAGGAAAGTTGTTAAGAAGAAGAGCGGAAAGACGAAAGGTAGGGGCCTTTACCTAAAACCTTATCCAAAGAGGGGAGCTGGTGTTAGAAAGAAGAAGAGGAGTTGTTGTAAAAAAAAATCTCGATCCCGATAAGACCGTTGACAAATTTCGAGTTGATCCACTACGCTAAACAACTAAGCATTCCCAATTTTAGAGGGGTGTTTATGCGTGACACGTTACCTCAAACAGGGCCCAGAAAATACGAGTCAGCTATAGTTAATCTGGACTCAAGTTACGGTGACGGTACTCATTGGGTTTGCTACAGAAAACGCCGGCATAATGTAAGCTATTTTGACAGTTTCGGAAATCTTCGCCCTCCTTGGGAACTCATATACTATTTCGGACCCACCGCTGACATACAGTATAATTATCAAAGTCGTCAGGGGTTTGATTCAGTTGTATGTGGACATCTGTGCTTAGAGTTTCTCAGCGGAAAGAATGTTTTGCCTGAGCGGGAAAGGTTCAAGAATAACTTGTGACGTATTTCCTCCATACGACACCAGTGATGGCGATTACGTAATTGGATTGATAGATCTGAGCACGTTCAATTCTATTCCCAATATTGAAAAGAATGTAAACGATAAATTTTATTACGGAAACCATGATGAAGTGATAACGTTTGAGGAAGGTTCTTACGAAGTAGAAGATATTGCGAATTATATACAGGGGAGACTACCGGAGGGGATCACAGTCCGCTTGAATGCAAATAACAATACTCTTAAGACCGAGATTAAAAGCAACGTGCAGATTGATTTCAGCAAGAAAGGCACAATTGCATCGATATTGGGCTTCAGCAAAAAGGTGCTGCAAGCTAATAAAGTACACACTTCAGACCTGCCTGTGAATATTCTCAAGGTGAACAGCATAAGAGTTGAGTGCAACGTTGTTCGCGGCTCGTTTGATAACGGTGTAGAGAGTCACGTTATTCACGAGTTCTTTCCACAAGTAGAGCCGGGGTATAAAATAGTCGAGACACCTGGTACAGTGATTTATTTACCGCTCAACGTTCAGAAGGTGCACACCATAACTGTCGAGCTTAAAGATCAAGACAACAATCCTGTGAATCTCAGAGGTGAAACGTTATCTTTGAGGTTGCATATAAAGAAAGTGGGTGCTCATGGGTCTAGTATTTAAGGAGGGTGTGAACATAATTCAGGTCATTAGACCGTCGCGCCTGATAGTGGTAACTTCTGCTAACGCAAATTTCTTGCGCTCTCTTGGCTTTAAAGTTAACACCGGCGCAATTCGTGAAAATGCTCGATATAGAGAGTCCCGCTGAGTACAATGAAATCATTACCGGACTGGAATATCACACACATAATCCGTATGCTTCAACCACGTTTAATAATAACGATGAAATAAGGATACCAATCAGTTATCAGGATTTAATAACAGCTCCTTTTGAAAGCACACTACACGTTGTGGGTACAGTAAGCGGTAAGAAAGCTGACGGTACAACAGATGCTAAAGTGTCTCTGGTTAACAACGCGATCGCTTTTCTCTTTGATGATATCCGATACGAGATTGGCGGTGTGGAAATTGATCGCACAAAGAATGTAGGTATAGCCAGTTCGTTAAAAAATATATTATCAGCTCGTGCGGAAGACGAAAATAATCTGGAAAATGCATGCTGGTTCGGCCCCGGTGGAAAGAAAGAAATGAACAAATTCTCATTTTCTGTGCCTTTAAGGTTGTTGTTGGGATTCGCAGAGGATTACAAGCGAATAATTGTGAATGTAAAACAAGAGTTGATACTGCTGCGGTCGGCGACAGATGCCAACGCTATTATTAGCGATGACGCAGCGACCCACACGTTGAAGATCACCAATCTGTACTGGCGGGTGCCTCACATCTCTGTATCCGACTTGTTTCGTGCTAAAATCCTACGTCTAGTTGAAAAAGATACTCCAATACATATACCGTTTAGATCGTGGGAGTTGCACGAATACCCTGTACTGCCGCAAACTGAACGTCAATCATGGACTATAAAAACTTCTTCTCAATTGGAGAAACCACGATACGTGATTGTAGCTTTCCAGACAGAAAGGAAAAACAACTTAAAGAAAGACATGTCATGTTTTGACAGTTGTAAGTTATCGAACATCCGCCTGTATTTAAATACACAATATTTCCCTTATGACAACATTCACGGAGACACCGCTATATTCTACGAAATGTTTGTAAGATTTCAAAACTCCTATTATGGCGATTTAGGTGGTCGTCGGTGGCCTGACGTCAGTCTGGACACGTTTAAAAATAAAACACCTCTGTATGTGATTGATTGTTCACGCCAAAATGATTCGGTCAAGTCTGGACCTGTCGATGTACGGCTAGAATTTGAGGCTACGGAAGCGTTCAAGGCCAACACCACAGCCTACTGTCTACTGCTTCATGACTCGTATTTCGTTTACACAATGCTCAAGGGCACGGTAAAGAAGATGATGTAACGTGAATAAAACACGATGCAAATGACAGAATCTTTCAGTTTCAAATTGGACGCCACGATGGAAGGTTCACGGAAGATAAATATTGTCCTTGATTTGGTCGGTGAAATCCGTAGACTAATCCGCAATCACCAGTTAACAACAATGAAACGGACGAGTGATGGCTACATGCATTATTGCGAATGTGCGTATACCGCACCGGATTGTCAAGATGTACCAGACACTTGTGTATGTGTAATGATTGACAGGCGGAAAGATGAAATATTCAGACTGTTAAATGAAATTTACGATAACACTGTGCAAAACGACGACGACGATGTCATAGAAGATGATAGTGACTATACGATATCCTCTATGGAAGAAGGGGAGGAGGAGGAGGAGGAGGAGGTATGTAATTGTATAAGCCAGTGACTAATACGTCAGGTACTTAATGGTTTGCTCAAGGTGTACAGAGTCATTCGTGATCATGGAGCGAAAGAGTGAAGACATACTGGCTACTGTCGCTGATGCTGTGTTCAAGGAGGAGGAGGAGGAGGACCAGCTGGTGAGTCAACCAATGGAAATAGACAAGGTTAAATCAGTCCGTAAAAGCTCAAAACGAAATCTCCCGAATCTAGTTACCGGTGTGTTTCTAAAGTCTCTTTACTTTTTGAATCCTGATTGTTCCAAATACTTGATTGTAGGATTGTTTGTTGATCACGACAACGGTGTCGGTATCTTGATGAAAGGTAAAAGGGGAACGTTTGCGTTTTGGAAACCTGAAATGTTCAACATTCTATTAGGGTGCGCGAACCAAATCACCGGACTCTTGGAATCGACAGGCGTGCATAGATTCAGTAGTTCTAAAAGCGAAAGTGGAGAGAATATGGTGGTACGTAGAGTATTTGGTCAGCAGTACGTTGTACTGTACGACGGAAAGAATACATTAACTCTGTCCGTAGACGAGTGGACTCAGTTCACCAACTGTCTGCCCTGCGTAACACGTCAAATCAACGAGTTGTTTTTAACGGAGGATCTATTGAGATCTTACGTCGGTGATGTGTTAGCATTGCCTAACAACGGAAGTCCGGACGAGGGTTACGTTGATCCGCCTGAGGCTTTACCACGTCACCTTTGCGACAGACTTTTTGATGACGTCCAGTGCTACAAACGTTGGCCACATTCCAGCGGCGATGAATGTGGCAGTAGTTGAATTTCAAGCTTTTCAAGGTAACAAAAAACCGTTTATAATCAAAGAGTTTGCCATTGTGGCTAATTCATTTCAATGTCAAATTGTTTTCAAACCTCCGTTTCCTAGGGAGAGATTAAACAAGAAAATGCGTACAACAGCTCTGTGGTTAGAGAAGAACTATCACAAGATCTTGTGGGAAGAAGGCGATTTCCCTTACAGTGGAAGTGTCATTCGCAACCTGTGCAAGCCGTTTACCATAATTTATACACGTGGTCATGAGAAAGCGAATTTTTTAAGACGGTTTCACTCTAACGTTTGTGAGCTGGACAACCTGGCATGTTATGACAGTAGTACATTATGCAGTTGTAAAGGAACGCATCGGTTTTCCTGCTCCCTACCGCAACACAGCGGCCGTGATGAAGATGTACGGTGTGCAATGCACGCTGCTAGATGTCGTTTTGAAATCCTGAATAAACAGACTCACCAGTCCGCTTAGTAGTCATTCTGTTCACGGTCACTGTTGAGATTACATCGTGTCAGCATGGCGAGTACAGCTGCTGCTGCTACCGCTGCTGTATGGGACCTCATTTCTCGAGAGCCCAAAGTGCCTGTCGGTGTGCTCACTGATGCGTTCATTTTGAAATTTAGTCGCTTTCTGAATTGGAAGCTTTTATCGGCAAATTATACTTTTTCGTTTGACATGTTGAGAATATTTCAGCATAAAGTAATTTGGACCACGATTTTGGAAAATTCTCGCCTTCCTGAATTCATTTTACGTGAAATGATGCCGAACTTTGACACTTACTGTTGGATAGTAATAAGTCGTCACCAGGTTCTATCGGAGCAGTTTATACACGATTTTGCTGAACAGCTGGACTGGGATTACATACTATTGTACCAAAACCTTAGTGGAAAGTTTCTTCAGGACCATTGTAATTATTATAGTGATGAAGCGTAATGTGTCCCGTAGAAAAACTCCAGTTTTACGATAGACCACATTGAAAGGCTTCACCGAGTAAAGTGGTCAACAACCGATTCTCTGCTTGTGTTTCACGAGTCACATTGAAAGGCCTCTCTGAGTAAAGTGACTTGTAGGAATCTTGCTGAGAATCGGATCTCGCTCATCCTCTGTAAGTTACAACGAGTCACATTGAAAGGCTTCTCCAAGTAAAGTGGCTTGTATGAAACCGACTGAGAGATGCTTCAGCTTCACCTGGATGAGACAAGTCATATTGAAAGGCTTCACCAAGTAAAGTGACTTGTCGCGTCCGCCTAGTAGTATAATGTAGATTAGTACAAAAATGTCCTTCTCGGAAGGAGGAGGAGGAGTTCGGCATTGAGTTGAGAACTACTCCTGGAAAAAATGTCTTTGCGAGAGCTAAGGAGTTTGGCATTAAGTTGAAAACTTCAAAGCTCACGTGGGGCAGAAAAAACACTTGCAAAATATAAAAGTTTTTGCGAGTACTTGACAGTGAGACGGAAAGGTTCGGCATTTAGTTGAGAACTTTAACGGACTCGCTAAACGGTCTCGCAAGGACACCAAAAAAAAAAAGTTTACTTTTTCGGAGGTGGCAAATTTGTTATGGAGTGGCCATCACGACAGAGTGGGCGATGGTTGGGGCCCACTCGCAAAGAGAGGTGACACGGAGAGGTTCGGCATTGAGTTGAGAACTTGAACGTGTTCAGTGTTCTTTGTTAAGTGAGATTAGGCCTCCTGGGGAAACTCACTATAATAAAAAACGCGCCGAGACCCCTACGGCCTGGCTCAAAGCCTACCGTGGTGATGGAAACGTGGGTCAACTACGCTGCATTCCTGTCTATATTCAGCTTGGCAGTTTGCCACGACCACAGCCGCGACTACCTCCACTTTCATTCCAAGGTATATATATACTACCTGTGGCAAGGTGATCGTCACAGTCACTCTTCGTCTACGTGTCGACGCTCTCATTACAGGTAAGTGACTACACTACACATTTAACTGTTTTCTTTAAGATATTCGACTGCGCTCTCTATTTGCGGTGTGTTGCTCACGCATAGTTATTCTCAATCCGCTAACCAAGTTAACAGTTTTACGATGAACTCGTTGTTAAGATTATTCGCTATACAGATTGTCGGTTTTCCTTTACAGATTGAAAAATGGAACTTTCTACAAAGCTTTCGTCCCTGGAGAAGCATGGTGAACCCACACCAAAGATGGCGATAAAAGAGTTGACACGGAAAGCTGGCTACAGGATCCTGGAGGCAAAGAAGGTGGACACTAAATTTGACCGGAAGGCAGTGATGTTACTCGTAGAAGTGGACAGCACCAAAACAGCCGTCACATTTCTACCAGTGAGATTTGAAAAGACTTTAGATGACAGTGATCTACAAGAAATGACGTCGTCTAAAAGGTATAAAGTTAGATGTACGGGTGTTAACGGACTTTTGGTAGATGTTAAGATTTGGAAATGTATGTAATCAGAACGCTTTTAATAAATGTAGTACGGTCGTCAACACGTGTGTTATTTCTGCAACGCCCCCGCCTCCCGGCTATTTTTACATCGCGGTCGGCAATGTGTTTTTGTTCTTTCTGTCTACAGTGGCTCGCCATATACAAGCAGACGATGGACGTTAATACAGGTAAGTGAATCCCACCTAAAAAGGGAGGGAGGCATTATGTGGTACGCAGTGTAACAACCAGTATCTCTGGACCGACTTTGTGCACCATATGATGCCTTAACCTGGGGGTGTACGCACCCGGACAGTCCCAAACCCTGTCCGGGGTGGGATTTACGTAAGTGTCTACATGTGTGTTGTGTAGCTTCATTCGCTTTGTCACAATGTTACAGAGTAAGATGGTCTGGTACACACATGCGTAGTTGTAGTCATTGGAATGCACAGCTGTATCCGCTCTGTCACCATGTGCTGTAACGAGGTTATGCTCGCCTACACGAGAGAGCTCTTAAGGTATGCCAACCGAGTGGTCTAAGCGCTCGTCTTACGTTCCGCGGGACCAGGGTTCAAATCCTGGATGGCTTGGCATACTTTTTTTTTTGCGGCCTCACTTGCCGTTACCATTATGTTGTAAGCCGTCTCTACCAGATAGCAGCACCGCAGTCGCACACGTACGCTAAGAACAATAGTGTTACAGTAGGCATACTTTTTTTTTTTACGTCCTCACTTGCCGCTACCAGTATGTTGTGAGCCGTCTCTACCAGATAGCAGCACCGCAGTCGCAAAGCTAAGAAACTACAGCTGATCGCCGATAACGCCGGGCGCCCCGCGCCGCACGTACAGCCATATCGCGCCGCCACGCACAACTCGTCTCCGTGGTCCAGTGGTCAGCGCGACAGTCTCGCATTCGTAGGGGCCCGGGTTCGGATACCGGCCGCCGGAGACACAAATTTTTGTTCATCCGCCATGACACCGTCCGCCATCGCTCGTCCGCCATCGCTCGTCCGCCATCGCTCTCGTAAGGTGGGGGGCTTGCTGCTCTCCCATTGGCTGGGGGGTCGTCGCAGGGGGTCTAGGAGGGGGCGGGGGGTGTGGGAGGGGGGAGGGGAGGGGGGCAGGGGGCGTGGCCTAGCCGCCATTGCTGCTTTCTCATTGGTCCAGAATAACTCCATAAGAGCCCATGTTAGCGCTAAAGTGGCGCCCGTTCTACTGTAGTGGGTCAAGAAGATCAAAGAACTGCTTAATCTCTTTTTTTGTGATCCTCCGTAAGGAGTTTGGGTACCCATCTTGAGCACAATTTTTTAAAGTTTAGGTTTTCTGACACAATTTTGTACAGTACTGACCTGGACACTTGAGGAAATTCCATAGAGAGAGTGGTTATTGTGAACCGTCGGTCCTCATGAATTTTTGCGTCAACTGCAGTAACCAAATCTCCCGTGATCACAGATGGCCGGCCTGAGCGATCTTCATCGTGGACATTTTCGCGGCCATCTTTAAATTCTCGGACCCATTTCCGCACTTTACCATCACTCACTGCCTTGGCACCATACACCTCACAAAGCTGACGGTGAATGTCAGCAGCCTACATGTTTCTTGCAGTCAAAAATCGTATCACTGACCGAATCTCACACGCGGCGGGTGATTCGATAATAAACATAAACATTTTAAAGATCCACAGTAATGCATACAGGTTAGCTACAGAGCTGCAACTGACATGAAGTTGTTCGCTAGGAATGCCGGGAGGCGGTGCGCACGCTCGTTACGGCAGGAACGCGAATTACTACCGTGTACGGGAGAACGGCCCTTACTTAAAAAACAGCCCTCGTTCAGTGTGCAGGGATGTTTGTTGAGGGAAGAGAGCAGAGGTTTAAAAGTTTAGAGGAGAGAGGGATATAGAAGAAGTGAAGCAAGATTATTATTTTAAATAAAGAAACTGGTTACATTTTATTCAGCAGTATTTAGTTCAAAAGAAAGGTTAATTTATTAAATTCATATTATCACTGAAGTACAGAGAAGCAGAAGACAGACATTGGGTGAGAAAATTGGTTTTAAATTTAAGAGTGATCCCTTGGAAGAACATAAAACCCAGGAACAATCGATTTGGCTAACAATTCAAAATTAATATAATTAAAATTTAACAAAATTATTTTTTAAATTACAATATCTTTTATTAAAAACAATACCTAATATTTCTATTTCAGTAAGCCAGCACGACCACCCTGCCCTAAAATTTAAGAACTGTATTTAAAGAAATTTACCATTATTGTATCCTCCATCTTGTTTCAAAATACAAACCTGTATGTCAATTAATTTATCATCATTAAAGGTCACATTTGTATCATACTGAGTTATTTATTATTTCTAGCTATAATCATCAGAATACAAATTAAGTTTAACCATTTATTTAAAGTATATAGTAGTAGTATATTACACCGTGTAACAGGCCACGAGACCTGTGCGTACAATTTATAAAAATGTTTGCTGAGCGCAAAGGGCTAAGTTTTCATAAACTTTAGAATTAGGCTCATCTTCTTTTGGTGGCTCTTTGATGTTCAGCAATATATGAACTTCAGTTTCAATTGCTTTCATGTCTTTGTAAAATGGACTCTGTTGGTATATTGCATCAGAAGTAGACTCATGTATGTCAGCTTCATCAGTTTCTTCAGTCATCGTCTCCGACAGATGGTAAGGGGTCACATACTTTAGACAAACCAATTAACGATTTTCTAACTTCGAGTGTCATATTTTTGCTTAGTAACACAATAATTACATGTTTTATTATCGATTTTGTAACTAGAACAAATTTATAATTGAGAACATAACTTGCATTAATAAGTAATTCCTTAATGTGTGTTTTTTCTTAGAAGGAATGCAGTGAATAAAGCAAGATGAACAATAATAACTCATATGTGTAATGTTACGGTTGGTGTATTTTTAACAGTTTTATTGTTGACTATCTCATGACAAACCAATAAATATGGTACCATACTCATGCAATTCCACTGTATTAAAACTGCATTTATTATAGCCCAACTAAAATCTGTTACTACATGACTACATATTGGCCACTGATTATTGTTAAGAAGGAACTGTTTGTAGTGCAGTAGCCAAAAACCAATTCATGCTGCTGTGTGTGAACAACATAAATTCACTAGCAGGGAGAACATTGTCTGAAAGTCTGAAAACCACTGCATAGTACAATACTCTTTTCTTTTCACCTTTGGTGGGCTCATAACGCACTACTGTACCAGTAGTATCTAAATGCATTACAAATTTTTTTTTGCTTTTTTCCTTAGTCTCATTCCCCTCATAGATAAATTTAGTAATCGTTTACTGTAAATTATGACATGTAAAGGATTACCAACAAACTGAACATACTGATCTTGATCCCCAGTTTGCAACATTGCCATTTTCATTAGATCAATCAGTGGATCATTGTCTAGATCAGAGATTCCCAAACTGTGGTACGGCGTACCCCCTGGTGGTACGCGAGACATTACCAGGGGGTACGTGAGCAGGACCACGCCATGTCTATCGTCTGCCAGTCTGCAAAGTGTGTGGTTTTAAGCGTGTGTCATACTGCCACATTATTCGTGTTGTTTTATTCATTATTTCATAGACAGTGTTTATTATATCGATATGGATAAGTGGTTAAGCAAGTCTTCAAATGTTAAGAAAAAGCAAAGTGTTTCATCATCACTTGAAAATGGTAATTTTACTCCTGTACCTAGTATGTCTTCATCAAAAGATCAAACTTCTTCTGTGTGTTCTGCGAAGCCATTAGGGTAAACAAACGTGCGTACAAATAAGGCGTAAATATGATACAGCTACTTGTCTTATGGATTTACTTTATAATGAGGTCCACGACAATGAAGTTAGGCCACAATGTGTAATTTGTTTGGAAACACTTTCTCGCCATGCAATGAAACCGTCTCTTTTAAAGCGTCATTTCCTAACAAAACATGAAAATTAAAAAGATAAACCATTGGAATTTTTCAGAAAATAAGGAAACTTCATTAAAAGGCAGCAAGACAAATATTAATTCTTTTACCAGTTTGAATTTAAAAGCGGTTGAGGCTTCCTATAAAGTTAGTCCTTAGAATTGCTCAAGAGGGCAAACCACATACCATTGGGAGAAAAATTAATACTGCCAGCAACTAAAAGACATTGTGTCAACCATGTTAGGACAAAATGAAGCTAAACAGACTGATTTCACTTTCGCTTTCTAACAATACAGTTTCAAGAAGAATAAGTGACATGGCTGCTAATGTAAAGGAAAAATTACTCATGAAAATAAAAAAAGCATATTTTGCTATTCAAATTGATGAAACAACTGACGTAACTAACATGGCTAAGCTAATATGTTATGTTAGGTACGAAGATGGAAATACTGTCAGAGAAGACACGTTATTTTGCCAAAACTTGCCTTCACACACAAATGCAGATGAAATATTTGGAAAATTAGACACATTTATTCGAGAAAACTAGTTGAACTGGGAAAAAGGTAGGAATTTGCACAGATGGGGCAAATGCAATGGCTGGAGTTCATAAGGGAGTTGTTACTCAAGTGCAACAAGGAAGCCCAACGGCTAAGTTTATTCATTGTAGTCTTCACCGAGAAGCCTTGGTTACAAAGAGATGTCGAGCAGAGCTGAAAAATATACAGAATGAAGCAGTAAAGACAGTAAATTTCATTAAAGCTAGAGCACCGAACTCACGCCTTTTCCATAATATATGTGATGAAATGGATTAGTATTCACAAACAATTACTCTGTACACGGAAGTAAGGTGATTGTCGAGAGGAAGAGTGATATCTCGAGTTTTTTGAACTTCGACATGAAATATTGATTTTTCTATCCGACACAGTCTTTCAGTATCGTGACCGTTTTTTCAGATGAATTATGGTTGAGCCGATTGGCTTATTTGGGAGACATATTCAGTATGTTAAATGGTGCTAACAGGAAACTACAAGGAAGCTATAACGCCCCATTCCTAGTTATGGACAAAATCAATAGTGTGAAACTAAAACTAAGATTTGCAAAAGGGGAAGCAAAGAAAAGCCAAGTGTCATTGTTCCCATCTCTTCAATCTTTTATTACAGAGAACGATCTTCTCCTGAGTCAAACAATTTTGAATGACATATCAGATCATTGTAGCTCCTTTCAAGCTAGCTTCACAAAATACTTTCAAGAAATTCTGAGTTCATACTCGTGGATTAAAATCCCCTTTGCTGAAAATTTTAGAAAATTGTTCCAAACAACTTTTCTCTGAAACTCAAAGAGGAACTTTTTGAGTTAAACTGCGATTCAGATCTGAACGAAGTATTTAACAAAACCACTCTTATTGAATTTTGGATCAAACGACGTTCAGAGTATGGTGAAATATCTGACAAAGCAGTTGAGTTTCTACTACCATTCCGAACTTCCTATCTATGTGAGGCGGGATTCTCACGTCTCATTTACATAAAAAATAAATACAGGAACCGAATTCAAACAGTGGAATGTGATCTCAGACACAAGCTAAGCCCAATTATGCCAGACAACAGCAGTTTAAGCCGTTCCATTCAAGCTCATTCCTCACATTGAATAACTGATGATAACTATACGAATATTTTCATTGTGCGACATCCACAATTCTGAATTTTGTATTTTTGTAATTTTATTATAATTAAATATATGTATTAATACAGTTTCTTGCATTTTATTATTCCAACCTAATAAGTTTTAACACAGATAACTAAAAACTAAATATACACTATTTGTATTTTAATACATTACAGATCTGTTATTCTTATTGCATTTTATCTTTGAAATTCAGATTTTATAACATACGACTGATTATAATTGCATATAAAACGAAAATAAAAAATGCAAAACTATTGATGCATGTTTCAGTTTAAAATATATGTGTTATGGACCAAGGGGTACGCCATAATACATAGTGCAAACTAAGGGGTACGTCACCAAAAAAGATTGGGAACCGCTGGTCTCTAGATCGTTGGCGGCTAGAGCCTCTGACTTTGCTTTTCTTAATACAGAGCAAGACTTGGCATCCTGTATGTTGTTTAATAACAATCCATCTACATCTGCACTCTGTATACAATCCAAACGAACAGATTTTGGGGTTTTCATTAACCCAGGAACTGGCTATCATTTTTCCCAAAATGGCAGGCACTTTTTAGTGAGTTTGTAAGGGTTTTGTATTTTAATCACTGCTAATCTATTTTTTAAGATACAAACATTTTAAAAACATCAATGTCTTTAGAAACAAATGTAGTTTCCGCAAAAAATATTAAATATTGAATCATTTCAATGTATTTTTATGTTTTTACTGATTAACGTACAAATATTAATAAAGAATAAATGTGTCTCAAATGTATAACACCCTCTCAGGTAATATGACATTTTTAGAATAATTCTAAAATATACAAAAGTTTGCTTATAAATCTGAATTACAAAAAAAATATTTAAGTAAAAGAAGTTTATTGGTACTTTTGAATAATATATCTATAAAAACTACAAAATCTGAAAAAGGTTTGTATAGCACTATTATGTATATCATTGTGACATGTTGGAATCTATTGGATGAACAAATATTTTTTTCTAAGAGAAAAAATATATTTGGAAGAGAAAAATATGATATTTATAGAAGTTTACATTGTATGTAAGATGTACGTTTATGTGGCAACAAAATTTTTTAAATTTCACAAATGTCAAAATTGTGAAATAAACACCTAACTCTTTTAGCTAACAATTTTTTTTTTCATCCAAAAAATATTTATATAGATAGTACATTTATTGAAGTTTACAAAAATGTACAACAATGTATTTTTATCTATATATTTTGTTATTAAAAAAAATAAAACAAGCGATGGTCATAGAAATAAAACGCTAATACCTTCAGAAAAAGTAAAACAAATTTATTGTCTTAATACATGAATATGCTTTTATAATAAATACCTTTGCATAAATTTAAATCAAACAAGCAAACTGTACCGTGAACAGATGGACAGTGCTACTCCGAGTCAGGCGGAGAGATCTTTGCTGTGGCTTTGAACGTTTGTAGTGTTTCATATTTCTGAAGCAGGCCTTGTGAACACCAGCCTCACATCCTGGACACCAATATGAACTCCGAGAGTTCGGCATCCCTGCTTCTTGGCAAACAACACAAAGGCGCAAGTTCTTTCCAGGTAGCTTTACAAAGATGTGGCCAGGAGGTGGTTGAGGTGCAGCAGCTGGTAGTGACAAATTATGTGGTCCTGGGTCTGGTTGAGTAGATGTCTGGGTTAGGCAATGAATAATGTCTACCATAAAATCAAATCTTGATAATGGTTTTACATTTTGACATGTCAGCTTGTAAAAAAGGTATGAGTTGATGATTGCCATATCAAAATAATTAAAGGCGATCTTCTTCCAATACTTTTTGGTAGTGCGGCTGCAAGTTACATGATAAATACTTTTATCCTTGCAGTCTACACCACCCATACTCAGGCTGTACGTATGGATCAGGAGGAGTTTGCGTCTAATACGCCCACTCTTACTAGTAACATTGAGGTCTTCAGCATGTAGTGCTGTTGTGATGAGATAGACTGGTTTCTTATGATCAGTTTCTCTGTAGCCTACCAACACCACATTATCCTTTTTTAAATAAACTGTCTGGCCACCTTTTAAATCAGCTTTTAAATCAGCTTTTAAATTACCTTTTAAATTACAGTTTTAGACAATTCTTTACTTCTTTTGTTGATGCTTCCGGTTAAAAAAGTATTATTGTCTGTGAGATATTTGGCCAGAGGAATTTTGGTATAATAATTATCAGTTATCAGGTGATAACCTTTGTGTAATAAATGACACTGTGTCATAAGATGCTTCACAACTTTTTTAGTAAAATTATCTTCCCTGTCATCAGCTAAGAAGTCGCGTCCAGAATACATAGCACTGTGAAGTACATATGATGTGTCAGAGTCACACAATTCAAATTTGTTTATTCCAAAACGTGCATGCCGTTTATTTGGCATATATTGAATGTAAGTTGTTCGGTTTTTCATCCCGATCATACTTTCATCAATGCACACCATCTGCCCCGGAACAAAATAGTTTTTGAACGATAGGTTCATACTATCAATGAAATTTCTAACTTTAATCCATGGGTCATGTCCTGGTTGGTGTTTTGGTTGGGGCTCTTCGTTAGATAAATGGAACATAGACATTATATTTTGAAATCGCTTCAAAGACATGACTTTAGGGAAAAAAGGTATATACAAAACATCATGCTGGGACCAATAGCGTTCTACATTTTTCCGCTTTGTCAATCCCATACTAATGAGGAGGCCAATAAATGTTTTGATTTCAGTGACAGTTGTACTGTACCATCGAGCAATGCGAGATCCCGGTAAAAGTGTTCCTGCTGCTCGCCGAGCTTGCACCATTCTTTCGGCGTACAAATTGGTCTCTCGAACCATCATCATCAATAGAGCATTTGTAAAAAATAAATTTAAAAAAATAATAAGTCTATCTACCTGAGGAGGCAAATTTTGTGGACCAATGTTCCTCGGGAGAAAATCATTACTTATGTCAATCGCTGCTTCAGGAGGATGTACTGTCATCCAAGTATTGCTAAAATCAAGCTCACGTGGGATTTCAGCAGGTTGACGATGGACAGGCTGCATCACAAGTTGGTCAGGTTGTTCCACAGGTCGTTCAGGCTGCATCATGGGTTGACCTTGTTGTTCCACGGGTCGTTCAGGTTGCAACGAGGGTTGAGATGGTTTCACTACGAGTTGATCTGGCGATTGCAGGGGTAGATCAGGCAAACTGGAAGCAGCTGGTGAAATACCACGACGACTAGCAATAGGCCTAGGCCCACGTGTGACTGATCTGGGAGCGTGTTTGTCCTTTTTAACTTTGGCTGGTTTTTTAATTGGTGTTGAGGTTGCATATTTTGGCTTTTTTGTCTTTCTCCGTGCCAAAGAAAAATCATCCGAGTCATCATCATCAGAAGTAGAACTTGGTTTATAGTCATCACCACTATCAGCGGAAAAGTCACATAAGTCCTCAATATCAGAATACACTTCACTATATTTGGACCTAGGGTATGTCTGCACACCACTTGGTCCAGGTCTATTTTCCAAGTCAGTAGGATCAGGTACAATTATATCACTAGGCAATGGTTCATCCAAGTCAGATAACACTTCCATCCATATCTACCAAACTGATATTGTCTTCTGACTCACTACCAAGTACATTCCTAATACCACTACTGTTTAAATTAACACTCATTATGAAATAACTATAAATTGCGTACAAATAATAAAACACTGAACCTACGTGAACATAGGTTTACTTTCAGTTTCACAAAAATCCAACCTATTCACTAAAACTTAACCTAACCTCTACATTTTTCACTTCACTAATTAGAAAAAACACTAAACAAACTTTTATTTATACACACTAAATAACGAAAAGTCCAAAATATCCAAATAAATAGCAAGCAATACACTAATACCGGCAATGGCGTAATAACAACAGAGAGATCAACATGGCAACCAAGCGATGCGTTGTTCTTCTCTACTGGCTGAGTCGGTGATTGTGCCAACAGAACAAAAATAAAATACTAGTTCATAGTCTTTTTTGACGATACTGTTTCTTAGAGCAATTCTTCTTCTTTGTTTTGATATGATTTTCACTATTTCCAGACAACGATAAAGTAACAAAAATAATAAAATTTAATGAAGCTATTTTCGACGCATTAGGCATTTTAGGATTTTACAAAAACACGAGCTTTTCAAACGCTTATTTTATAAACATTTATTTTCCTACTGGCTATTGAAAAGATGTTTCTGAAAGCCAAGAATGCACTGTTTTCAATGACGTCACTTACGATCGTGTAGAACGTAAACTCACGACAGGGAATTTTGACAAACATTGACAAACATACGGTAATTTTAGCGTGTTCGGAAATTACGCAAACAAATGGCAATCGGAAATGTGAACATCCAAGTTTAGAATTTTATAATGAAAGATTTAACGTAACTATAGAACGTTTCATGATATAATATGAAACCTTGGATCTTTATCTTTAGATTTACGTATGTTTTACTTCAAACAAAATAAAAATAGACTTGCTGTGAGAGATGATATTACGACATAGTTAATGCGTCGAAAATAGCTTAGTGCCATTTTGAAACTGTAGTTAATGCGTCGATAATCGCTTAAAGCCAGTTGCAGGGTTGGACCTTTCAAGATACAAATAGCGTAGTTGACTCCATTACTCAAAGACACATATAAATTAGGATCATAAATTAAACCGTTTGGCAGAACTTTGTTCTTAATTTTGTCTATTTGTGACTGAGACATGACAACCTCTTGCTGGTCCATTCGCTGAATATATCGTGAGTTAAAGAATGTTTTTGGTCTTCTTTCTCGTCTTTGCCATGTTTCCTCAACAATATCCATGTTCTCAGGGCAATCTATAACATTTACATTAGTGCCTGATAGAAGAACAGATTCACTTTTCAATTTTTGTTTCTTTTTCAATTCTGGGTCTCTCTTGTCACTGTTATGTTTCCGTTTACCTCGTGCACATCCTTCTTTGGGTATGTCCAAAATAGTTTCTTTATAAATTGACATAACATGTTCCCTAACCATGCGAATAAATCTATTTGGTCTCAGCCGTTTGTTCCCTGCAAGAATAATGTGCTTTAGTTGAAAAGACCAATTCTCTACAGGACCGTTACTCATTCTTTCTGAACATACATTCTCTGTAGGTGTGTGAAGTAACAAACCAGACCGTGAGGGTGAATATTTATTACTAATTAAATTTGCCATTTTAGAATTGTAATATATGTTTTCTGTCCTAGATGCACTATCATGAGTAGCAGAATCTTCACTATTCTTATTTTTATTGGAATCGGAGTTGTTTGGGCTCTCGTGTCCCGTGTGACAGGCCAAACAAGCTTCCAGAACAGCTCGGCATTGTTCTTAGACAGGTTGTCCGCTCAGCTCGCGCGGCCCGCGTCACAGGCCACTGTGGTTGCTACGTCAGATCGGGTTTGTTTATTGTCGTCTGACCAGCTGGCTCGTATTTGTTTTTACAGCATATTCAGTTTTTATCTTACAGCACTCACTATTGTTGAAAGGCAGGCAGGCAGCGGGTAGGCCGGGAATCTCGTCCCTTCTGTGGTAGCGTCTCTGCAACAAGCAGAATGGCTACTGGTCATCAGTGCGTCCAGCCCCAAGAGGGGCTATTGTTGCGTTGGGTCGTGGGAAATTGTTTAATGTGTGGTTTTAATTTCGGTCGGTGAAAAGTAGTGTAGTAGGTTGGGAAGTGAAGTGAAGTGGAGAGTCGTTGGTTTTTGTTTAGTACATTTAGTCTTCTATGGTGGGTCGTCTAATATTAGTTTTAGTTGTGGGATTTTCCACGGATGGACGGCTTCCCGGGTTGCCCACTCCCGGATGTGATCCCACGTTGATTCAGCTGCTGCTGCATACATGGCTCTCGCCTGGCCAGTGATGAAGTCATGCAGGCTGGGTAGTCCTGCAGACCGTAGGACGACCGTGTTTCTGACGAACCATGGTGAGTTCGTCAGTTGGCGGAGTGTCCTGTCCTGGAAGGCTTCTAGTGCCTTCCTTGTCGTCTTGGAGGTGTGTGGATACCAGGCAGGAGCCGCGTATGTCACGATGGGGCGGACTATCGTTTTGTAGAGCAGCAGCTTCGTGTTGATGGGAAATTTCGGAGTGAGGTCTCAGTAGAGACGACAGCCCTTGACGGGCGGCCATTCCAAGGCGGATCCTCCCTTTGGCGGCAAGTCCAGTCGTTAGAGTCCTGTTGAGGACGACTCCCAAGTATTTAATAGACTTGGTCCACCTTAGTTGGTCCCCCTGCAGGTGAATCTTCTCGCGCTGGGCCGGATAGTGCGGGTTTTTGGTGAAGCAGATAGCCTCGGTCTTCTGATTGTTGATCCTGACCTTCCACTTCCTCAGCCAGGGGTCCAGATGTTCCATTTGCCTTCTCATGTAGGCACATTATTGGCGGATGTTGGTCGACTTACTGTAGAACAGTGCATCGTCAGCGTAGAGGGCGAGAGACATCCTGGGTATGACTGGGATGTCATTTGTGTACCAAAGGTACAGCACTAGGCCCAGTACAGATCCCTGTGGCACTCCCGCGGTGATGGGCCGAGACGACGACGCGGCCTGTTCCACTGAGACAGAGAAAGTTCTGTCTGCTAGGTAAGACTGGAAAAGTCGGAACAAACTGCGAGGAAGTGGACTGTAGGCCAACTTGTACAGGAGCCCTTGATGCCAGGCGCGGTCAAAGGCCTTGCTGACATCCAGGGAGACTGCGGTGGTGACCAGTCCTTGGTTATGGGAGTCAGTGAGGTCTGAGAACACTCTAGTCAGTTGGAGGGTAGTGGAGTGACCCCGACGGAAGCCGTATTGCTCTTTGCGGATTTCCATGTGGAAGTCCTCGGGGAAGCGGGCCAGAATGAGTCGCTCTAGGATTTTCGACAAGGAAGGTAGGAGGGAGATTGGGCGGTAGCTCTCGGGTAGAGTGAGGTTTTAAGAGGCTTCGGGAGTAGAATAAGCTTTGCCTGCTTCCAGGGTTTGGGAAAGTGTTTGAGTCGAAGGCAGGAGTTGAAGAGGGAGGTTATCCATTTCACGTCCCATTCTGGCAGTCTTCTGAGGGCTGGGGTGCCCAGTCGGTCTGCTCCCGAGGCCTTCTTCGGGCGAAGTCTAGCGAGGGCGCCGGCGACTACAGCTTCCGTGATGGTGGGCAGTTCTTCCGGTTCTGGCAAGTCGTCTTGGTGGGTGGCTTCCAGGAAGCCCTCCACTGTATTTGAGTGTTCTGGGTCGTCAATATCGTGGTTGGACGAGAACTGAGCCTCCATGGTGTCGGCGAAGACTTCGGCCTTCTCCTCGCCTGTGTAAACCAGGCCGCTCTGTCCTTGGATGGGACAGACAGTCCTCTTATCGCCTCTGAGGGTTCGGGCGATCCGCCAGATGGAGCCGTCGTCTGTGTTGAGAGTGTCAACAAACTCCCTCCAGCGGCTCTCTCCATGTTGTTGTAGCAAGTTGAAGACCCTCTGTGATTGGCGATTAAAGGCTGCCCTGTTTCCAGTGAACCTTGTCCTCTGCCATCTCCCGGGCTGGTTGAAGTCATCGTCACTCATCACATTGGCTACGTCCCTTGTGACGGTCTGCCCACTGCCCAGGACCGGGAGGTCGTGGCCCGGTTGGCTGGGTTGCGAGGCGGCCGGAGTCTTCGCCTTGGCGCCGACTCGGTGAACTCTTCCTCGACGGGCGGGCAGGCAGGTGGGAAGGTAGGCAGGCAAGCAGGTGGGCTCCGGCTCCTGGGGCGGCTGGCGTTGGAGTGACTGGGCGGCTCGGTAGCAGTCAGGACTGGCGACGGGATGACGGGGAGTCCTTGTCCCCTCAATAGGCAGCTTCTGTGCTGATTGCACAATGGCTGCTGGTCAGCGGTGGCGTCTTATGTTCTGTAACTCAGAAACACTTTTGCGCCTGTGGGCTATTATATACATGGTATATGCATCTTAAAACTAATTCTTAATACTAATATACTATACTATACTATTATTATTTATAAACAGGTCAGCAATTTCTATTATTATTAGTATTTACAATCAGGTCAGTAATTTCTATAATTATTTGTAATTACAATCAGGTCATTAATTTCTATAATTATTAGTACTTACAATCAGGTCAGTAATTTCTATAATTTTTAGTATTTACAATCGGTCGGTGGTTAGTTTATAGTAGGTGTGGTGGTCTGTAGTGTGCTGCTATCGCTCTATGGTGGATCGTGTAGCAGTACCATCCTCGGGTTTCGTACTTTGGTTGGGGGGGCTTCTTCCCTGGTTGCCCACTCCCTGATGTGGGGCCACTCCGATTCCTCGGCTGCTGTGTACAGGCGGTGAGCTGCACTCCTGACATATTCCTCCACAGTAGGGAGACCTGTGGTCCGCATAATGACTGAGTTCCTGACGAACCATGGTTTGTCCATCAGGAGTCTGAGCGACTTGTGCTGGAAGGATTCCAGCTTTCTCCTCGATGTCATTGACGCTCCAGCGTACCATGCGGGGGCGGCGTATGTCAGCACTGGTCGGATGATCATCCTGTACAACAGCAGCTTTGTGGTTGTGGAGATGGCAGCAGACGGTCGCAGTAGTGGCATTATGGCTCTTCTGACGCCCTTAGCTTTTTGGAGTCGGTCTTCGGCTGCCGGTGTAGTTGTTAGTGTTCTGGTTATTTTCATTCCCAGATATCTCGTTGACGATGTCCACGCAAGACGTTCACCTTCCATTTTCAGACTGTTATGGAGGACGTTGCCAAGCCTCTTCTTCTTTGAAAAGCAAATAGCCTCGCACTTGTCCGCATTGGCTTTCATCCTCCATTTTTTCATCCAGGGTGCTAGTAGGTCTAGCTGTCTCTGGATGGGTCTGGTGGAATGCAGTGCATTTATCGATGTCGAGTAGAATAGTGCATCGTCTGCGTAGAGAGCGCTTAAGACTCCGGGGGCGAGTGGAATGTCGTTGGTGTACCACAGATAGAGGATTGGCCCTAGTACAGAGCCTTGTGGTACACGAGCGGCGATGTTTCTGGTGGTGGACATTGTCCCACCAACAGAAACCCTGAAGTTCCGATCCATCAGGTAGGACTTTATTATTTGCCGGATGAGTCGGGGGAGAGGGCTGTGGGCCAGCTTGTAGTTGAGGCCGGCGTGCCACACTCGGTCGAATGCCTTGCTGACATCCACCGAGACAGCTGTGGTCACTCGGCCCAGGTTAGTATTGTTGGCAATATCTGACATCACCCTGGTTAATTGGAGTGTAGTGGAGTGGCCACGGCGGAAACCGTACTGGTCCTCCCTCAGTGCCAGATAAAAATCCTCGGGGAATCGTGCCAGTACGAGTCTCTCGAGTACCTTTAAGAGGGCTGGAAGTAGGGAGATTGGTCTGTAGCTACCTGGAAGAGTTAGATCTTTCCCTGATTTTGGTAGCATTATTATTTTGGCTATCCTCCACGGTGATGGGAAGTGATGAAGTCGCAGGCAGCTGTTTAGAAGTAAGGTGAGCCATGTGACTACCCATGGTGGTAGTCTTCGCAGTGCTGGTGGTCCAAATGTGTCCAAACCCGGGGCTTTCCTGGGTTTTAGTCCGGCCAGGGCTCTGGATACCTCCTGCTCTATGATGGGTGGCACCTCCTCCTCGTCGCTGTCCTCCGTCTCCATCTCCATACGTGCGTCCTCCTCCAGGTAGATTTTCACGGTAGATGTGTGGTCAGGGTCACTGATGTCGGGGTGGGGGGAAAACTGAGACTCCATGCAGTCCGCAAAAACTTCAGCTTTTTCGAGTGTGGAGTAGACCATCCCGTGCTGACCTAGAATCGGCCTCTCCAGCCGTTTGTCAGCTTTGAGGGCTTTGGCCAGGCGCCACACTGACCCATCCTCAGGGTTTATGGTTGCGAGATAGTCACTCCAACTCTAATTGCTGTGGTTCTGCAGGAGCCTCTTAACTCTCTCGACCTGCCTGTTGAAAGCTGTCCTGTCTCCAGGATACCGTGTCCTCTGCCAGATTTTCCTTAGCCGCCACCTTGTGTTGACTTCCTCCTGCAGGTGCTGGGGAAGTCGGTGACGGTAGTCCGATTCCTGTAGTTCGGGTCTCAGTGAATTGGACACGGCATCCTGGAGGCAAGCGTGTAGTTCCTCCACTTGATGGTCGAGATCAGCCGCAGAGTCTGGAGTAGTGACTTGGCGTGGGCGGTCTGCCAGGTATGTGCTTGCTCCAGTTTACGGTTGGCTTTTTTCCTGGGGGGTAGCGGTGTGTTGAGGGCCGGTCAAGAGTTATGTTGACCGGCAGGTGGTCAGAGGTGAGGTCGCAGGCGACTGCAACCGTCACTGGGACTGTTATGGCGCTGTGTAGGGCTATATTTAATATGTCGGGCCGGTGGTTCACTATCGTGGGATAGCGGGTCGGTTCCCCGGGGACACTAAGTTCAACATGTGGCATCCGCCTTAGGTGTTGCCTGAGTTGTCTGCCAGCTGAGTTGGTAGCCGCACAGCCCCATGCCGTGTGTTTTGCGTTGAAGTCGCCTGCTATTAGGGCTGGGTAGTTGGGGCGTAATAATTGGGCCAGTTCATCTGGGTCTATTGGCGCTGTGGCGCTGCAGTATATGGAGGAAAGTTGTATTTCTGGGCCACCAAAGGATACGGCCACTGTCGTGTGTTCGGTCGACATGCCACGATTTTCAATTAGTCTGTGTGGCACTCGGCGGTGTACAAGCACCGCGGTGCCTCCCGATGAGCGGCCTAGTTGCCGTTGACGGCGGTCAGACCTGTAGACCGCGTAATTTGGGGACGAGAAGGGTATCCTCGGTGACAGGTGTGTCTCCTGCAGTAGGGCCACGTCTATGTCACACTCGGCCAGGAACTGGATGAGTTCAGCGCGCTTGTGCCTGAGTCCATCGCAGTTCCAGGTGACCAGTCGCGGGCGTTTAGCAATGTCGTGGGCTAAGTATGGCGGCCAGCGACTGTAGTGTTTGTGTGACAGTGGTCAGCTGCTGCAGGATGACACCGAGCAGGGCGGTAATTTCCTCTTGTCGGCCACGGTGGTCTGCAGAAAAGTGGCCTTGAATTTGGCACTCCTCCGGTAGCCTGGGCCTCCGTGGTTTGGCGGTCGGCGGGTCGGTGTTATCACCTGGGCGGGCGGGCTGCTCTGTCCGGGCTTCCTCGGTGTCGGCTGAGCGGGCGGGCTGCCTGGTCCGAGAATACTCGGTGGCAGTCGGGCGAGCGGGCTGCTCGGCAGTCTTCGCCTGGCGGGCTGGGGTTTTGGCCGCTTCGGCCCAGGTCCTCGGTCCGGTCCTCCTAATGGCGGGATTTCTTGGAGGCCGGCGCCTTCTCCTCTCTTCCTTCTCCGCTCTTCCTTCTCCGGTTCCTCCTCCTCTTCTCCGTGTTCCCCGTTCCGCTGCTCGCCGTCGAATGAGGGCTCCTGGGGTGCGCGGCCTCTGAGGTCGGTGTTGGTGGCTGGGGGGGTGGTGGGCTCTGATTGGACTACTTGCTCGTCCAGTGGCAGAGCGGCTGAGAGCGTGGCTGCCGGGCGCGAGGCGGCTGAGCGCGTGCCGCGCTGTGGTTGGGCCGTGCGCTCGGCCAATGGGAGCGCGGTGCGCGCAGCGTGTGACAAAGGCTGCCCTTCTACCGGCCGCCGGCGCTGGGCAATGCCCGAGACTGGCCCCTTCTTCTCGGCCAGGTATATTTGGCAGCCCCGGTAATTGGCGTTGTGCGGCTCTCCGCAATTGCAGCACAAGCCACGCTCGCCACGTGGCTTGTCGCATACTATAACTTTGTGGGGGCCTCCACAACGCACACATTTGGCCGGTCATCCGCAGTTTCCAGACCCGTGGCCGTACTGTTGGCAATTGTGGCACTGAATTGGGCCGGCGGGCTTTTTGTATGGCCTTATATTTATCACTACATAGAATAACTTATTTATATTATACAGTTCTGGGATTGGTCTGCTAGAGTCGGGGAGAATATTAACTACCCATAGTCTTGTTTCTCCTCTCCTAGTTTTAAGTTTAAAAACTTCACCGACCGCAAATTGTAGGTCGGTGAGTGCATCATACAACTCAATATCGGTAATGTCTAATGGGAGTCCGGCTATTACTATTTTTGTAGGCCTAGTGCCTGGCAAAGACCTTGTGTAAAACGGGATTTCATTTGTACACAAGTAATTCTGTATACTTCTAAAATTGTCCACTGTACTTGTATTAACAATGTACTTACACGCTCTGCAGACTGCGTGGAAGTCTCCATTTGTTATTTTGTACAGCTCCGCTGCGTGGCTGTGCCATCCCTGGGAGGCATCAATGGTCAGCGGCGGGATGCGTGGTCGCAGCGTAGACTGCGTTTTCATATTTACCATTGATGCGGCACTGCAGGGCCTGGAGTCGGGAGGAGTAGCGGTATTGTCGCGTCTCCGCTTGCTACCACGTGGTCGGTCGGGGGTCGGGTAAAGAGAGTCTGTCACAGCGTCCTCCATTGTAACAATGGTTCGCACACGTTTCACAAAGAAATACACTTAAATTACAAATAAAACAAAATAACTGTATAAATATCACTGTACATAATAGTTAATTAAAATAAACACATATAATAATGATAATAATAACACTAGCACGTAAAGATTCACATTTTTACATAGTCACTATAACGCACAAAGGGCCACGCTTAAAATCCAAAATGGCTAAAACACCAGAGAAACAACTGTCGCAGGTTCCCCTAGCAACTCTCAAAGTGGCAGTCACCTCCCTCGGCTCGCGAGGGGGTGGAGGAGCATGGCACTGGTTGGCTGCCGCGCTGCGCCAATGAGAGGCGTGCGCTAGGGTGGCCTTTAGAAAGGCCTCGGGCGGGATGCTGTATATTCAAAACACATGATCTATTCTTCTTCTAGACGTGGACTCGAAAACATCGAAAAACGACCAAATCAAATCAAAATCATTTATTTCTCATTAACATTAACATGTATCGAGAATTGTCAATATGTATAAAATAACTAAATACTAAAAATATTGCTATATCTGGTAAAACTACAAATTAAAAATATATTGAAAAACAGTACTAATGATAGTTTTACTTGTAAGGTTGGGTGGGGCACAAAAATTCAGAGAGTGAGTAAAAACAGTTTTTCACAAG
The DNA here is from genome assembly GCF_021130785.1 of Homalodisca vitripennis. Lineage (NCBI taxonomy): Eukaryota > Metazoa > Arthropoda > Insecta > Hemiptera > Cicadellidae > Homalodisca > Homalodisca vitripennis. Next base: position 55,459 of record NW_025779428.1, read on the forward strand.
AAAGTCTTTTAGTTTGTTTTTAAAAGATGCAAGTGAAGTGCTGGCTTTTAAATAATCTGGCAATCTGTTATAAATTGTAGGTCCTAAATATTCTATTGATTTGCGGAACATATTGTTACTATGGTGGGGTACTGTTAAACTATTTTTATTTCTGGTGGGATATATATGATTGTGGGTAGGAAAATCGGTAATGTGTTTTAAAAGTGTAAATTGATATGGAATAGATAAAAATGGAGGGGAGGGTTAGTATACGTTCTTGGTGAAACACTTGCCTACAGCTCTCCAGGCCCCTCACCCAAACACTAAACGAATAGCCCTCTTTTGCAATTTGAATACTCTTTGTAACAGAGAAGATGAAGCAGTTCCCCATGACATTATGCCATATGACATCACAGAGGAAAAGTAACCATCATATACCATTTTCAGTGCACTACTTTTCAGAAAATTTGAAAGACATCTTAAGGAAAACAATATCGAGTTGAGCTTAGAGCAAAGGGCCTCCACATGCTGACGCCAAGAAAAACCAGCATCCAGATGAACGCCCAAGAAACATACTGAATCAACCTCAATGATGTCAACCTCGTCTAAAGCAATAAAACTCTTAGAAACTGTCTGAGATCGAAAGTGAAGAATGGATGTTTTATCAACATTGAGGAATAAATTGTTGCGAATGAACCAAGAGTTCATTTTTTCGATTGTAGTGTTTAATTGAAGATTTAACGCTATTGAAGAGTCTGCCCGAACAATGACCGTGGTGTCATCAGCATATTGAGTGACGCGAGCCTCAGGGACACAAGAGCTTAAGTCGTTTACATATAAGGTAAAGAGAAGAGGTCCCAAGATAGAACCTTGAGGAACACCCATGGAGACCTCAACGAAATCTGACTGTGCCGTACCAAAGGAGTTGGTAACCTGGACACTCTGGTAACGATTTGAAAGGTAGGACCTGAACCACAGCAGGGGACAACCTCTGATGCCGTAGAGTTTCAAGCTTAATTAAGGAGTTTCAGATGGTTTAACTGTATCAAACGCTCTCGTGAGGTCGCAAAAAAACACCAGCTACGTGATTCTGATTGTTAAGATGTGTAAATACATATTTGGAAAATTGGGCAATAGCATCGGTGGTGGATTTAGAAGGAACAAATCCAAATTGGGTGTCACTCAGAATGGAATTTCTGATTAGAAAGTCTGTTAGTCTAACATGAATGAGTCGTTCGAAGACTTTGCTGATGGTTGGTAAAATTGATATGGGACGATTACTGTTGAGGCGAAGACCTACTGCCTTTCTTGAAAACCGGAATGACCTTAGAGAGCTTCATATCCGATGGAAACTTCCCCTGAAGAACTGAGTTGTTGAACAATTGAGTTAAAGGAGGGCTCAAGGGTGAACCCGTTCTAATTACTGAAGGACTCATTCCAAAAACGTCAGGTGTTGAACTGGTTTTCAATGATGAAATAGTATTGAACATTTCATGGAGCGTTGTTGGGGCTATGAAGAAACTTGATGGACAGTGGTGTATTTTTAGAAAGAGCTGTATAGTGCAACTATTTGTTCCGTTTATGGTTCTAGCCAGTGGGCACTCATAAAAAAATTGTTAAACATTTCAGCGATATGACGTGGGTCAGAGACTGCAGCTCCATTATCTTGTAGCTCCTGAATATGTCTTTTCCTATCTGTTTGCTTTCCAGAGTTTTCAGACACTATGTTCCATACAGTTTTGGCAACATTCTTACTCTTATTCAGACGGCTTTCGATCTGAGATGTTTTCAGAGATGAAATTAGTAACTTGTAGTTTCTCTTATTGACCTATACAATATCCTATGCTGTTCAGAAGGATAGTCACGCTGCAAAATATACAGGTCCTTGAGATGTTCTCTGGCCAAGAGAACTTCTCCTGTCAACCAACCAGGCCTTTGACGTTTTTTTACGCTTCGATGTGACTAAAAAGAAAGGCCTGGTTAAAGCAGGATGATACTTGACTGAGGAATAACGAGTATTGGTCATTTATGTCCTCGTATAAGAAAATATTATCCCAATCAACTGAATCTAAAAGTTCATAAAGAACATTAATATTTCTGTCTGAGAAAACTCGGTAAGGGGCAGAGTTACACCCCTTAGATGTAATTGACTGAATTACGGCTGTAACAAGCTGTGCTTCATGATCGGACAAACAGGAAGGGACCACCTCAGCTCTCACATGGTCAGGCTCGATATTAGTTAAAATATTATCGATGCATGAACCTCCTGTTGGTGATGGGCGGGTCACTGATGAAATCTGAGCTCTAATTGAAAAACTTTGAAAAATGTCGGAAAATAGTAAAAACTGCCTGTCATATTGCCTATCAAAATGAACATTGAAATCCCCACAGACAAATATCCTCAGATCAGGTTTATGTAGGATTCTAAGCGATTCCTCATAAACATTTCAAAAACAATGAAAAATCGCCCTGGGGGGATCTGTAAATAGTGATGATAGTGGTGTTTTAATTCAACTATGTGAATGGTGACGGATTCAAAATTAAGTTCTGAGTTCAGGTGAGAGGTAACCTGCTTTTCCACAACGGTATACGAAAAAGAATCACTGACCAGAGCACATACTCCGCCCCTGATCCTATCAGACCTGCAGAAGAAGCCACCTGCCACCCAATAGCCCTGAACACTCAGCGCAGCAAAGTTGTTTTTAGATAGCCAGTGCTCGGTTACACAAGCAATGTCGACATTCCTACTGTGTAGCAGAGCTTCTAAAGGACCAGTTTTGTTGGAAATTGATTGAATTTTTTGGTGCAGAATCTTGATAGGCGGAGTCTGTTGGACTGACTCTATAAAAAAGAGTTGCTAGTATCCGAGAACATTGGCGAGGCCGACGGAAGAGCCATGGGGTCAATTTGCTCCTTGTCAGAACAAGAGATGGTTGTGATTGTGGTATTATTAGGGGAGTTGATGCAGAAGAAGACAGGTCAGACAGAGGATATGATGTTCAGGTGAAGAGCTGGTAAAGGTACTGGGACTGGAGGCAGTTTGACAATTGTTTTGGTATGGTATAAAAATTTGATCCGGGGTGGCCCCTCAACTGCTGCTCAGGAAACAATGCATTCAGCCACTTAGATAGTTTAACACCAAAAAAAACTCTCTTGCCTGCTTTACTTAGATGCTTGCCACTCTTTGCAAAGAGCCTCTTGGCCAGGAAGTGATTTAAAAGAACCAGAGGGGTTTTAGTTGTTACTGACAGAGAAATGTACATATTGTTGACACACTCTATCTCAAAGGCTTTTGCAGGATGCTGTTTCAGCAGTTGAGGTACTTCGGTAAGAACTATTTTACATGAAAAAGTATTAATTATATGTAACAACATTCCCTTAACCTTTAAACAGTGACCAAGGCTTGTATTGTTAGTGCCTCCAACAATTATAACAATGTCATTTTCATTAAAAGCTTTCCTACAACTGCTTAGCTTCGAAAGAACAAATGCCATAGGGGCGCCTGGGTAGCAATGTTCGAAAACCTCTGCATTTTTTAAAAGGGGCTGTAATGTTTCCTTAAGAATCCCTGGAGTGACTATCGCCATAAAAATATGAATTTTACACTTTGGTGTCAGTCCGGGCTCATTAGACAAAACAGCTTTGTCCCATGGGGTATTACTGGTTGGTGATGCTTGTTTAGTATTACTTTACTAGAGTTTCCATTAAGAGCTATTGTTTTATTGTATTTAGAGACATATGATTTGGCATTTTTTATCAACTCAAAACCACAACTAAAACTGTCTTTTTTTGTTGCTTACAATTTTTTTCTTCAAACGAAATGTTTTGGTTACTGAGGACTTTGTCAAGGCTGTTACAAAAATCAAGAGCACAAGTACTGTTGACTCCTCGCAGGGAATCTAAGTGAACATACTTGCCCTCAACCCTGTTCAAAATAATCAGGCTCCAGTGAGTGCCCTCACTGTTACAGTGTGATTGTAAATTTTGCGTGGAACCATGCTTAGGAGGCAAAGTAGAGTTACTTATGGGGGCTAGCAAGAGTTTTAAAATTAGAACCTGTAATAAAGGAGGGCTGAGACTGAGAGTAAAGAAACCTAATATCAAGGCACTCAGCCGGTGACAACACTAGTACCTCGTCAGAATTCAGGTCCCTGATACCATCCCAAACCTCCTCATCACTCAGCCAAGTGGTTCGTTTAACTCTAGAGTTCCCAGTCTTTGGCAAGTTTTTATTCCTCGAACTCATGCTTTGGGCACCGTTCAAGGTTGAGGCCGGAGGAAGGCGGCGGGACAGGACACCGCAGCCCAACAGGCGCCACAGACGGTGGGTGGAAAGGTAAATCATTCTGCGTCGCTGTAGAACTCAGAGTCACTGGCAGGGGATTGCTGATGCTGGCAACCATCATCATGAACCACGCTGGACTGCGGATGGAAAGGTAACTCAGTCTGCGTCGCAATAGAATTCAGAGTCACTGGCAGGGGATGCTGATGCTGGCAACCATCATCATGAACCACGCTGGATTGCGGATGGAAAGGTAACTCGGTCTGCGTCGCAATAGAATTCAGAGTTACTGCAGGGGATGCAGGCAACCATCGTCATGACCCACACTGGATTGTGATGCCGTAAGACCAGCAATCATCTCCTGAGCCCTCTCCAACTCAAGAGTCAGACGCTGAATCTCGTCTACAAGGGAAGACTGTGCAGACCTCAAGACCTGCAGTTTATGTACCAGGTCGTCCTTAGATTCCAAAAACAAAGAATCTGTCTCCGTGAACGCATTTCTGGTGTCTTTCTTAATGATCAGCTGGGAGATTAGAGGCGAGAGGGGCAAATCAGAATCTCTCACAGAAGTCCGACAAGGAGACGGTGTAAAGAGTGACTGTGCGGATGGTGGCCGGGTGCGGGCCACTGTGACGGTCATCGTGGGTGCAGAACTTCGTCTCGTCCGGCGTTGGTCTTCACAGCAGCAGCATTACAAGTACGGGCAAGGCATCGCCACGTCACATCACCATTTTTTGTTGTATATGCTTCTCGGTATTTATATTTGCCGATAACCACACAGGGTTTCCCTTTATTAGTTTGTTCAATTGTAAGAGTCATTTTATTTATTGAGATGATATAATTAGGTAATAAAATCAATTTCTTGAAGTAAATAAAATCAGTCAGTAGTATATTTGCAAATGGTGTGAAATTTCCCGTGAATATTTAATAACAGAGTGAACTCAGGCAGGAACAGCAATATGCAGCCTGCATTAGTAAAAGGGCAAACCTGCAAGGCAGGCGAGCAGCAGTGTAGCAGCGGAAAATTGAAGGCGCAACGGGCGACACTCGCAGCGGGCAGGTAAGCCTCGGCACACTCTTGACAGCGGTTTAGTGACACAGACAGGCAGCGTGTGGCAGCAGGGATATTTAGGCGGCGGCGGCAGGCAGCGGCTGCTCGGTTTGGTAGTTGCGCACAGTGGCTGCGCTCAGGCTGGAACTGCTCGTACTTGTGTCGGCTGATATTGCCACTGTACCGGTTAGGTACGACGGTGCACATTTAGCTACTTACCAGTATTGTCCAGTATGCACACCGCATGCAAACGCCCCACCGAATCACAAATAAGCGTTTTAACATAACAACCGTAATATCACAATCGAACAAAAGGTAATTTTGAATAAAAAAACATTAGACCCACATTACGAACCGTCAATCCTCCGCAGACCAGGTCTGCCAATCTCCGACCACTCCGGAACTCAATGGAGAATATCGAGGGAAGTGCTCCGGCACCCCCTGATGTAGAAACAAGCCTTCCGGGGCCACTGGCTGCACTCCTGGATGCCTGCGCGGCTTCCAAAGTCAGTTCCAGTTTTGGCGCCCCAAAAGGCCTTTCTAAAGGCCACTTTGGGCTTTCTTCGGAATGTCCTCCTGATGCCCGGTCTGCGGTTCCTGCTGCCCCAGCGAGCTCCCACGGCCTGTTGGAGACCAGGAGCAGCCCGCCAGCGCCCGCTGCCCGGCCTGCGGCGATGTTGGCAACTTCGCCCAAAAAGGCCTTCTTAAAGGCCACATTAGCCGTTCCTCAGAGACCGGCTTAGTGACCCGCCCGACGGTTCCTGCCGCCTGTGGGAGCTTCCCTGGACACGAGGAGGCCGCCTTGACCCTGCCAGAGTCAACTGCACAGCCAGCGGTGATGTTTAGCGACATCGCCAAAAAAGGCCTTATTAAAGGCCACTTCAGTCCATCGGCGAATTCCGGCACTGCGGCCCGCCTGACGACTCCAGCTTCCTCAGGAGCCTCCCCTGGACTACAGGAGACAGTCCAGACCCCTCCAATGGCCGCTGTCCTGCATTCCACGGACTATCCAGCAGAAGGTAAATATAGCCTTTCACAAGGCAACCACCCACCTGGGACAGGAGATCAGGGCCCAGGTGTAGTCCGGATTACCCCGGAGACCAGCCATGGTGCGGTCAAAAACGGCCAGGGAGCCCTGAGCCGGTCGGACGTCTGCTCCGCAAACTCCATGCGGAAGAGGCAGGCGACGACCGACTCAGCCCTTCCTTCCAAGTGCCGTAGAACGGCGGGCGATGAGATGGAGGTTGTGAGAGAGCCTCGCATCCCGCCCGTTGTTCTTGACATCCCGAAAGGGCGGGCCAGTCCTGCCGTCACCTTGAGGCAGCTCCTGAGTGGCGACCTCGAGGCGGTATGTACCGCCAGAACTCTGCGTCTAAAGACGTCGACGGTGGCCCACTTCCGCTCGCTCCAGCGATATCTCCACGGCGAGGGGATATTGTTTCCATACCTTCTCGTTCGCCAGCGAGAGGTTCCTGAAGGTGGTAATCAAGGGCCTGCCTTCCACCCTGTCGTCTGAAGAAGTCATGACGGAGCTTCACGAGGAGGGGTTCAACGTCGCAGATGCGAAGTTGCTGAAGTCCAGGAGGGGCCAGCCAACCAGCCTCTGGCAGATCTCCCTTCGGAACAGCGAGGGACGGAGGCCCGCCGCTGAAATCTACAATATCCAGTGTCTGTTCTACTGCAGACTGGAGGTGAGAAAATTTACCAGGTCCGGCGGCCCGATCCAGTGTCACAGGTGTCAGGAGTTCGGCCACGGCTCCAACCACTGCCACCGGGATCTGCGCTACGTTCGCTGCGGTGACGCCCACCCGTCCAGCCTCTGCCCGAAGGAGGCGTCTGTGCCAGCGAAGTGCTGCAACTGCGGAGAGGCCCACTCTGCAAACTACAAAGGTTGCGCCAAATACAAGGCAGAGCGTCAGAACTCTTATGCGGTTGCAGCCAAGGCTAGGAAGCCAACGCCTGCCCCGGCGAAGACGCAGCCGCCAAAGGAACGAGGACGCCCTTCCCCCACCACCTCCAGTCGCTGACGTCGCCAACCCTGACTCCTCCACTGACAGCCAGGACGAGGATGACGGCTTTGAGACCGTCAGTCGCCACCGCCACCGACTCCCACGGAACCCCAAAAACCGTGGAGGCCGCTCACCGGCGAAGGCCAAGGAGTCGGAGCCCCTCCCACCACCAGCTGCCCGACAACCTGAGAGGCCCAAGGAGCCGACCCCAGCCTCCGAGCGCAAACCCAGGCCGACTCCTCGACTACGCCTGGAAATGCCGAAGCCTGCTCAGGCCACCACTGCTCAGGCCACCACTGCCACCTCCGCCCCTGCCCCACAACCCACCCGGGACACACCCATGGCCACACAGCCCGCTGCCCACGTACATCAAGATCTCAAGGCAGGAATTGCAGAGATTCTCTCCCAGCTGACAGCCATGGTCCATATGATGGGCCGACTCATGGAGCTCCTGGGCACCTCCATCCATGGGTAAGCTCCGGATCATCAGCTGGAACGCCAATGGGCTAGCGGACAAGAGGCTGGAGCTCAGCCAGCTTATGACGGACATGGATGTAGACGTGGCCCTAATCCAGGAAACCCACCTCAGGCAAGCAAACCGATTCGGTATCCCGAACTTCCAGATGTACCGCACCGACAGGCTGCAGCAGAACATTCGTCCCAGCGGTGGTACGGCAGTCTTAGTACATCGCAGATTGCCTCACCGCCTGCTGCCCGCTGTTCCCACGCCGGGGATCGAGGTTACTCGAGTAACCATTCCCTTCTACGGAGCCGAACTCGAGATCGCCTCGATCTACAACCCGCCTAAGAAGATGCTGCGGCCACAACACCTGGACACCCTGCTGCGACCTGGCGTTCCTGCTCTCGTGGTAGGAGACATGAACGCCAAACATCTGGACTGGGGATGCCGAATCACCAACGCCGTCGGGAGTGGCCTCAAACGATTCCTGGAGGGCCGCCAACACATCGTACTGCTGGCTCCTGAGGATCCCACCCACTACCACTACGACACTCAACACCAACCTGACACCCTTGACGTTGGTCTAGCTGGATCACTTCACGTACACTTCGAGGTTTTTGCCGTGTCTGACCTCTCATCGGACCATGTGCCGGTGATATTCGACCTGCCAGACGACGGAGCGCCGGTCTACCCCCCGGCGCTTCCCACCAAAGTCAACTGGCACAAGTACGGCAACTACCTCGCTGACAGACCCCGGCCTCCACCAACTCCTGCCGAATCACCAGACCAGCTAGACCAACAAGTACTAGCACAGACCACTACTCTCCAGGAAGCAGTGACCATCTCCTCGTCCCCTCTCTCACGGAAGGAACTTCATCCACCACTCCCTGAGCACCTGAGAGAGGAGATAAGACTTCGTCGTAGGCTGCGTCGGGAGTACCAGCGGAAACGATGTCCCCACGCCAAGCGAGACTTCAACGGCCAGGCCAGGAGGTGCTCTCGTCTCCTGGCAAAACACCGAGCGGCCGCGTGGGACGACTTCGTGGAGCTCCAAGCTGACGGTGGTGTCGGCCGTATCTGGAAGGTCTCCAAGGCTCTCCGAAGGGAGAAGAAGACAATAAGACCACTCCACGGTCAACGAGGCATTGTCTACTCCCCCGGCGACAAAGCCAAGGCCTTCGCCGACACCATGGAAGATCAGTTCTCCCCGCACCCAGATGTCTACGACCTGGACACGACCCACTGCCCCCCGTGACAACACTCGAGGTACGAGAGCATCTTCGTCGCCTCCGCCGGAAGAAGGCTCCTGGCCCGGACTCCTTGGGAACTCCTGCACTCCAGAAACTGCCGGCTTGGGTGGTCGTCACGATCACCTGCATCCTGAACTCCTGCCTACGACTGGCGCACTTCCCGACCACCTGGAAGGATGCAAAGGTGATTATGATTCCCAAACCTGGCAAGGATCCGCTCTTCCCAGAGAACCACGGGCCGATTTCACTGCTGCCTGTGCTCTCCAAGATCCTCGAGCGGATCATCCTGGCGAGGTTTCCTGAGGACTTCTTCACCTCTATCAGGACCGAACAATATGGATTTAGGAGAGGACACTCCACCACTCTTCAACTCCGCAGAGTGCTTAACCTTTTGGAGCACTCTGGTCCCATGGCGGAACCACCTTTTTAAATCGTTATATTCACTAGCTGCATAAAGGTTCTACTGTGGGATCACTTGAAGACCCTGCTTAGTGCTACCATCTGTTGAGATATTCTGTAACTACGTCCACAACCTTCACCAGCAACACATATGTCCATTCCCACTTGTCAACGTCATGACTGCGTAGTGTTTTGGAGTGATGTTTCATCTATGATATTTTTGACCTTGTTATAAATAAAGGTAAGTCATATAGTGTTATTAATTCAATGTGTAGTATACTTCATAGTAGATTAAAGTAGTTAGCCTGTGAATTTATATATTTTATTACAATTATATAGGCTGAAATATTGGTGTCCCACTATGGAACCCACTGTGCCCAGCTGACATAACCTAAAAACATATTATGCATTAGCGTACAAAAAACAGTTTTTGCAATGGAATCTTCATTTCTTGGGTATTTTTCAGATGGCTAGCAGAAGATGGAACGTGCAAGAGATCAATGAGGACGATCTTGTCTCTATATTCGAAGAAATACCAAGCGATATAGAATCTGAAGATGGACTAGATGGTGAAGAAATTGAGGAACAGGCTTGTATAAATGTAAATATTGTAGATGTAGATAATATAAAATATTGAAGAGCTGCCAATGTTTATTGAGGATGATTCTGGGCACCAACAAGAGATTATTGATAATAATTTGGTTTTACCAGAGATGATGCAAGACATGCACATATTGTTGATAGCAGCCCCGCAGAGCAAGGGAAAATGATAGGGAGGTTGAAAATGAGACTCCTCTTTGTCTTCGTTATCATGAATATGTAGGATATATATGGTATAACTCATATGTCAAACGAAAGAAATGAATATAAATTTGAATAAAGTTTGTGGGCCAAACGTTTCAGATGATTTGACCCTTCCAGTTGATTTTTTTAATTCTATTTTCCGAGATGAGCTAGTTGAGCAAATTGTTTACCAAACAAACTTGTATTGTACACAAACAAAAAATGGGGCTACAAACTTCATTCTCACCAATGTAGAAGAAATGAAAAACCTTTCTTGGTGTTAACATTCTCATGGGTATGAAAAAAACTCCCCAGTTATAGGGATTACTGGTCCTCTGATTCAACATTGCGAGACCCAATTATTTCACCTGCAATGTCTGTCAATCGATTTGGTTGGCTACTTACAAATTTGCATCTTAACGACAACAGCCAAATGCCAAAAGAGACCAACCAAATTATGATAAGTTGTACAAATTAAGACCATTTTTAGATTCGCTCTCGAAATCATTTCTTTCTTGTTATAATCTAAAGAATACCAGACAGTTGACGAATCTATGATTAGATTCAAAGGCCGCTCAACTCTGAAGCAGTACATGCCTCTCAAAACCCATCAAGAGAGGCTACAAAGTATGGTGAGAGCTGACGAGTCGGGCTATATTTGTGAGTTCCAAATATATAACAGGCAAAGTTGCAAGAGGTCAAACAGAGTCACTTCTTGGTTGAAAGGGTTGTAAAAGATCTGACAGAAAAACTCTCAGGTTCTAACCATAAAGTATTTTTTGACAATTTTTTCTCATCGGTAAATCTTCTCAAAGACCTCCAAGCCAAACAGATCCAAGCTTGCGGTACTATACGCAAAGATAGGGTAAACCTTCCACACGATCTTGCTGACGACCGTTACATGGTTAGAGGTGCTAGTGACTGGAGATCGACTGTTCCTGGCATTGTAGTTGTTAAGTGGATGGACCAAAAGCCTGTTATGTTTATTTCAAACTACCACGATCCAACCGTTGAGACAACAGTAAAAAGGAAAATGAAAGATGGGACCAAGAATGATTTTAGCTGTCCAGTTGTGGTAAAGGACTACAACAAGCACATGGGATATGTAGACAAAGCCGATCAGCTAAAAAAATGCTACCAAATAGACCGAAGGAGTAAGAAATGGTGGCATCGCATTTTTTCACTTCTTGGACATCTGTGTAGTGAACAGCTACATTTTTATTTTGCATAAGAAGGCTCAACTTTATCCTTGAAACAATTTAGAATCGCTGTCAGCCAATCCCTTGGTCTAGCCAAGGATGTTTCAAAGAGGGCTAGTCCAGGGACCAAAAGAAAGGCACAAAACCTAAACAAGTATAAGAAAAGTGTATCACAGAACAAAGAACTTGCGGAGTACACATGCCAATTCGTGGAACCAAAAGAAGATGCGCGCACTGTAGCACAAGCGAGAAACGCATCGCTCGTTTTGGGGATGTCAACAGTGTGATGTAGGACTTTGTTTAAATGAACAAAGAAATTGTTTTGTAAAGTATCACAGTTGAATAAGTGCTTCTAAAAAATGACAAACAATGTCTTAGTTTTGATTCAGTGGTAAATATTCAGTAATTTTGGCATAGGCCTATTATTTTTTTCCCATAATTAAAGTTATACCTTAATGTTCTTTATATAGATAGTAATTTTTTTTAGAATATTACTGATAATTATGTAATTAAAATTGTAATTGTAAAAGAATTTAATGTTGTTCTTACTCTCCTTTGCGCCATACTTGGTTAGCTTGCTTGTGTGAGCACAGTGGGTCCCACAGTGGGACCACGTTTACAAAAAAAAATCCCCAATAGTCCCAAAAAATTAATATTGATGTTTACATGTTATTTATGGTTATATAAAACAGAAAAACACAAACAAATATAAGAAAAATTTAAAAAAATCAATTGCGTGCTTCAAAAGGTTAACCTCCTCACCAGCACGGCGGAGAAGAACCACCACTCCACTTCGGTCCTGATAGATGTCAGCAAGGCCTTCGACAGAGTGTGGCACGAGGGGCTACTCTATAAACTGACTGACTCCCCGCTGCCCGGCAGAATGTTCAGGCTGATCCGCAGCTACCTCCAGCATCGGACCTTCTCCGTCAGCGTTGCCAGCTCCAAGTCCACTTCACGACCAGTCTCCTCCGGTGTGCCACAGGGATCAGTGCTCGGCCCGATCCTGTACCTGTGGTACACAAACGACTTTCCGGTAGCTCAGAGAGTCCAGTTGTCGCTCTACGCTGATGACGCCCTCCTCACGGCCACCTCCATCAACCTGAGGATGGCTGGTGTCTACATGCAACGGCAGCTGAATCTACTAGAGCCCTGGCTGCGTAGATGGAGGATAAAAGTCAACGCTGACAAGTGTGAGGCCATCAACTTCACGAGAAGTCCGAGGCAAGCGGACAGCCGACATCTATCGCTCAACGGTGACAACATCCCTTGGAGGACAACTGTCAAGTACCTGGGGGTACTCCTGGATAGACGACTCTCACTGACTCCCCACGTGACGAGAGTGTGCAACCTAGCGAGGAAGGGCTTTGATAGTATCGGCCCCCTGCTCTACTCCAAGAAGCTTCCCGTCAAGACAAAGGTCCTGCTCTACACGGCCCTGGTGCGACCGGTGATCACCTACGCGGCTTCTGCATGGTATCATCTCACCTGCAAGACTGCCAGAAGACAGCTGCTCGCAGTCCAGAGCATCTGTCTTCGTAGAGCCACAGAGTCGCCCTGGTTCATCAGGAACTCCGTGGTCAGAGTATCGTCCAACATTCCTACGATCAGGACCTTTGTGGATGGCCTGACTTCATCCTTCGAAGAAGCTGCAGAGTCCTCGCCCTGGGAGCACATTCGACTACTACAGGCCCAGGAGGTCCCCCGTCTACGTCCTCCAATGGATGACTAAACTACACTACTTTACTACTATACTACTATACTAACTGACAGGTAGCACTAGCTACCAGGGCTCTGACCCGCAAACCGACATAAGGCAAGTGCCTAATCGGCAGACGCCTTACCGGAAGTGGGGGACCCACCCCCCCCACAGTCACAATCTGCCTGCCTGTATATTTTTATCATTTCTCCGGGCTATTTTGGGCTTTTAGTAGTTTGTATGCCTCACAACCCTTACAATTTGCGTTGTGGGACTTGCCACAATTGCAACAAGTCCCCTTTTCGCCGACCGGGTTTTTGGCACGTTGTCGCATTGTGTGGGCCCGCCGCATCGCATGCGGCGTTGCTCCCTACCGCAGTTGTCACTGCCGTGGCCGAAATGCTGGCAGCGGTAACACTGAATCGGCCCGGGTGGTTTTCTGTACGGCTTTACTTCAACTTTCACGTAAAGCAGTGATGAAAATTTGTATATGTCCGCGGAGGTATTAGATGTTTCAATGTCCCGGGCACTGTCTGGCTGGAGTGTGACTACCCACAGCCTAGTTTCACCTCTGCTAGTTTTTAGTTTAAAAACATCGCCCACGGCAAAATTCCTCTCCTCCAGAGCATTGGCGATGAGCTTCGGTGTAGTAAATGGTGGTAGGCCTGATATTGTCACTTTCAGGGGGCAAGTACTAGGTAGAGACCGCGTGAAAAAGTTCACTTTATTGTCTAAGAGATATTTCTGAATGGCTCGAAAATTGGCAATGGTTGTTGTTTTAACAATTATTTCGCCTTTTGTACTACGGGCGTTTAGGTCACCATTCCCAAGTTGGTGAATGGCAGCCGCGTGAATGTACCAACTTGAGGTAAAATCAATATAAAAAGGGGGAATGTGGGGCAATTGTACGGGGGGAATTTCCTTGTCTGAAGCCGAAGAGGCGTTAGACATGCTGCTTTTAGGCCTAGAAGCCGC